>NC_081557.1:112897381-112989410 GCF_022355385.1 Mustela nigripes | reverse complement strand
GTGGCTCAGTGGGTTAAGCCGCTGCCTTCAGCTCAGGTCATGATCGCGGGGTCCTGGGATCGAGTCCCGCATCAGGCTCTCTGCTCAGCAGGAGCCTGCTTCCTCCTCCTCTCTCTCTCTGCCTGCCTCTCTGCCTACTCGTGATATCTCTCTGTCAAATAAATAAATAAAATCTTTAAAAAAAAAAAAAAAAGAAAGAAAACACTAGAGAATAGTGGAAAGACTTACCTTGAATTCACCTGGTTTTTCCCAAATGGCTTAAAAGTTACACCTGGCCAATTCTCCCACACATATGAGGTTTATCTTGAGTGTTTATTTGTAAAGTAGAAACAATATAGGAGATTTTATACTGAATTTAGTGCTCAGAGAAAGAAAAAGATAGGTTAAAATGTTTATATATACGAAGAAAAACTGCTGGGAATGGCTACCAATCCCTGTATAGATGGATGAGAGATTACTCCAAACTTTGTTATGAAAGAGAGGAGGAGAGGGGGTTAACCAAAGCTCAGAGATAAAGAACCTTTGCTTTTCTTTCCTCCTGCTTTTATTGGTCCTTCAGGATAATCACAAATCCTTATCACTGTTTCTCAGGCACATGATGTGTGACAAGCCAGTAGTCTTACCAGAACTAGGAGGATCTGTTTACAGGAAAGAAAAGATATGTTAGTCTGTATATTCTAGGAGTTCTGCTAAACATAGCCTAGGGGACAATGCATACAGCTCTTAGATCACAGGGTTGCTGTTTGGGCTAAGAAAGCTTAGGGGAAGGCAACTCCCTGAGGCATTCCAACAGCAGTGTGGTCACATAGGCCTCTGTATTCCAAAGGCCTAAGCCCTTCTCTGAAACTTTCCTAGCTCCCAGGGAACTCCCTGTTATATTTTAGCAAGACAGGAGGATTTCACACTCCACATTAGCCCCAACAAAAAACCTTTCCTAGGATTCCCCCCCACCCTTATTTTTCCCATTTTCCTATTTTCCCCTACTTTTCTCCCTACTTTTCCCCTCTATATTTACTGCCAGACAGTGCAATGCCAGACAACTAACATTAAATGGAACTCTAGTGTAAATACACAAGATATTTTGCATCTGTCCTTAATTATCTTTGAATTTTTTTAATAATCTTTGGTGACATTAACTATTAAGTTTATAATAACATACATTTACTGGATAAAAATTCTAAGGATTGGGGTTTGCTTATTTCCTAATGTTCACCATTGAGGATTTCCAGTATTATCATATTGTATATATCCTAATAATTACTTAGAATCTTAAAGATGGAAGCCAATTTTAACCCGCTGAGCCACCCAGGTGCCCCTAAAAATGGAAGCCTATTTTAGACTTAACATTGAGTTAATGCAAACGTAGCTATTCAAGAAGAACAACAGGCAAACCCATGGTAGTCTTCACTGCAGTAGTCCTAATTCTAACCAGGTACTCAGAATTTCTCCAGATAAAACTGAGCAAAATAGGGAGATGGAAGCAAAAGAGACCACGGTCTTTTTTACTCATAAAGGAAAAGTTTTGATATCAGAATTTACTTTCTTTGGTATTGATATTTTAACTTGCAAAAGATTTCGCTTCTTAGGTTTTAATTTTACTCTTGGATTATGAGCATCTTGTAGACGCTATTATATTTCTATAGTGTCATGCATTTTTCATTAGAGTGTCTTTATGATATCATTTAGTGTTATAAAACCTCTGAACATATTGTATCAGGTAGCATAATGTAAGTTGAAAAACATGACAGGAAATGAAGTTGTGGGTTTGGAAATGGAGTAGTCGTTAGGTTAATAGAATTAATAATTTTGTTTAGATGCATTTCAGAGATTCTTTTAAGACAAAATCTAATCTGGTTGATGGAATCTCAGTAACATACAAAAACAAGTTATTGGTTTTAGCAGGGTGGATTTGAAAAGGTAAGAAATAGGACTAATGCCTCTGCTTCCAGAGAGAGCCACAACCTTTATGTTTAATCTCAATAAGTAATTGAGAGAAACAAAAGCTAGGGAATCTTGGAAAAATATTTTTCTTCCTTCTGAATATTACTTTTTATGTTGAGCGACCTCAGTAATGCACAACTCCTGGCCTCTCTTTACCGTTTTTCTAATTCTGCCTCAAAGAAATCAGAGCAATTTATTTGACTGATAAATTTGGGAAGAATAATATATCTTCCAAGTGAACTGACCATGAGGTAACAGCGATCTTTGCTTTTCCAGGGACCTTCCATGTGAACATACCTGCCCTGGTCCATAAAATAGTTAAGTGGGTAGATGAGAAAGCCTTATTCTGACTTTAATGAAAAGAATCCCAAATCTCTGCAAATTCCAGATCTCACCACAAGCAATGACTGTTGTGTCTAAGTTATGAGTTGTATATGTGTATACATGTTTCTCAAGAAACTACTAAAAATCTCCAAGATCAGAAAATTAGAAAATCATGATTAAGGCAAGGAAAATCAGCAGGGTAATTATTATTAAAATGACATTTGGAAAAGCAAGAGGAGTTGGGCATTACCCTATTGCCTGTGTAAATACAACTGTGGGCAATAGATTTTCTTCCCAGTTTGATTCCTAATAATGCTTTTTTTTTTTTTAAGATTTTATTTATTTATTTGACACACAGAGAGAGATCACAAGTAGGCAGAGAGGCAGGCCGAGGGAGAGGGGGAAGCAGGCTCCCTGCTGAGCAGAGCACCTGATGTGGGCCTGAATCCCAGGACCCTGAGATCATGACCTGAGCCAAAGGCAGAGGCTTAACCCACTGAGTCACCCATGTGCCCCTCCCCCCTTTTTAAATAAATTTTAAAAAAATATTTGTTTATTTGACAGAGAGAGACAGCAAGAGAGGGAGCACAAGCAGCAAGAGATGGAGAGGGAGAAGCAGGCTTCCTCATGAACAGGGAGCCTGATGTGGGCTGGATCCCAGGACCCTGGGATCATGACCCAGCCAAAGGCAGATGCTTAATGACTGAGCATCCAGGTACCCCAATTCCTAAGAATTCTTACATAAATGAAATCATTGAACTTCTTACAGCAGTAGCATAGTAGTATTCATAGGGAAAACTACAGCATTTAAGGATTAGGTGGAAAAAGAAGCCCAGGTTCTAACCTTAATTTCTTTAGAACAAATGAAATGCAAAGCTTAAAGATATGAGAAAAAAATGAAATAGGAAACAATAGAAAATCAATTGTTGAATTGGAGTTAGTTAGGCTTTAATGGGATAACTATAGGCCAGCAAAGAAGTTATGTCCAGTTATTGGGAAATTCAGGGCAGGTTCATGGAGCCCTCCACTAGAATCTGGATCAAACCAGATAGGCCCAAGATAGTGGGAGCTATGACAGGAAACCCCTGACCAAATAAGAAAGAAAAGGTGAGAAATCCTGCTTCTAAGAAAACCATACCCCGAGTAATGAATATTCCACCCTCTTGTTAACAACTGCCAATAAAAGACAAAAACCCAAACCCCAAGGTGGGCAGCTCTCTCTTTCTCTTGATCTTGCCTACTCTCACATATGGAGAGTATGCTTTTGCTTTATTAAACTTTCCTGTTTGTGTCACTCTTGTCCACTGGGTTGTGTCTATCTTTTAATTCCTTCTTGTAATGAGACCAAGAACCTTTGGTGACATCTTTGGAATGGGCTGGATGGAGACCTCAGGGCCCAGGGTCTCCCCAGTTCACACAGAAACACAACGAAATCAATTACTGTAATTACTATAACCACATAACCAAATATCACTCAACAAATAATATATACCTAAAACTTCCCACAAAGAATCCTGTAGATCAAGATTGCTTTACTGATGAATTATACACGCAAAAAAAAAGTTGGATGAAATAAAATATTATTAAACTCTTCAGAAAAATTTAAGCAGAGTGAATGCTGCTCAACTCATCTATGAGGCAAGCATTACTTTAAGATCAAAAGTAGACAAAAATAATATATGAAAAAAAAACTTCAGATCAATATCCCTGATGAATATAAACAAAAACATTCTCTGTAATACCTCAGAAGATTTAAAATACTTATGGTATTTGTTCACATATTTTTGGATATTCTATCATGACCAAATGGGGTTTACATCAGCAAATGCAGGAATGACTTTAAAAAATCCAATAAATACATTTCATCATATTAACGCACTAAAAAAATAAAATTTTAGGATTATTTCAAACATAATTATGAAAACATCATTTCATAAAATCCAACAACTATTCCTGATTAAAATTCTTTTCAAAATAGAAATAGAATGGGGGCACCTGGGTGGCTCAGTGGGTTAAGCCGCTGCCTTCGGCTCAGGTCATGATCTCAGGGTCCTGGGATCGAGTCCCGCATAGGGCTCTCTGCTCAGCAGAGAGCCTGCTTCCCTCTCTCTCTCTCTGCCTGCCTCTCCGACTACTTGTGATTTCTCTCTGTCAAATAAATAAATAAAAATCTTTAAATTAAAAAAAAAAAAAAAAAAAGAAATAGAATGAATCTTCCTCAACCTGATAAAGGCACTCCCCAAAAGTCTGTAATTGACACATTTAGTTGCACAATACTGTATACTTTTTTCCTAAGGAAAAAATGTCTGCCCTCCCCACTTTGCCTTCATAAATATATAAATTTATTTTTTCACCAAATTAGGAAAATTCTGACATTGTGCTTGTAAAGCTTTTTTCGGCGAGATAAACACAACACCAGGCAAAGTGGGTGCAAGGCAAGATTTATTAAAAACACTCTCCAGCGAAGTTTCAGGGCTCAGGAGAAGGGGAGCCAGGAAAGTTGCGCCGGGAGGAGGTGGGCACCCTCCCGCGAGGTTCCACGACTCTGGAAAGCAGAGTGGCGGAAGTCGCGCCCAAGGCGGGGAGGAGGGGGCTTTTAAGGGGTCTTGGGGAAAGCTCAGGGGTCTTTTGGCAAGTTTCCCTTATTTGGATATCCCGCCTGCTCATCGGGATCCCATTGGTCCACAGGACCCCGGGGGGGTGGGGGGGGTGGGGGGGTGTCTCAGATTCCTGCGTGGGCCTTTGTTCTCCTGTCCAAGCTCAGGTCTTCTGGCGGGAACTTTCGCCATCTTTAGTAGCCCTTCCTGCCAGCCCAACAGTGCTTTCAAGTTTTTTTCTCCTGTGTTTTTACTCTAGAACCCAAAATGTGTGCATTTTCAGTTTTGATAATGTTTAATGAGTCCCTGAGTTGTTTATTTTTCTTGATTCTTTAAACAGTATAACTTCTATTAGTCTTTAACCAAATTCATTAAGTCTGTTCTCTTATTCCCATTTATTAGGCACTCTGATGCTATTTTTTAAATTTCAGAAATTGTATTTATTATCTCTAGAATTCCCACTGGATTATTTTTCATTGTTATTATTTCTTCCCTGAGATTTCCTACCTCCTTAGTAACTGAGGATATATTTTTCTTTACCTCATCAAAAACATTTATTACATAGCTTTAAAATCCTTGTATGCTAATTGCTAATTTCAACATTAGGCTGTTGAGTTAATTTTCTGTTGAGAATGTGTTACATTCTTTAGTTCTTGAAATGTTGATTAATTCGGGATTTTATCTTCCCTCAGGCTCAGGCTAAAAGGAATAAACAAGTTTCTGTATTTTGTTCAGAATAGTTGTCATCTGCATGAGGATTACTTTGAAGCTTATTCCAGCATACTAGAAGAAAAATATATTTGCATTTACTTACTGCAAAATTGTTTTTATTATTTTTATTTTTATAACTATGCAAAGTATTTACCATTATATGTACATTTAACTTGTGTTATTTTTCATTCCTTCTTGAATCCCCAAGTTCCCTTCTGGAAATATTTTTTTCCTGAAAGTAATATTATATTTTCTTTAATGATAATTTGCTGGCAACAACTTCTTTCCATTTTTATTTATTGAATATGTCTTTTTTTCATCTTAATTCTTGTTGATTGTTGTACCAGGCTATACATTCTGTTGGATTTTAATTTTTTTAGTACATTAGGAGTGATATTTCATTGTCTTCAAACTTAAATTGCTTCAGTTCAGACCAGTCAGTCTTCTTATATTGACCCTTTAGAAATACACTTTTCTGTTGAAGTTTTTCTCCTGCATATATATGTTTAAATAGATTGTTTAATTATGATATGTTTAGGTATGGTTTTCTTTTCTTTTCTTTTCTTTTCTTTTTTTTTAACTTCTTGGTGTTTGTAGATTGTCTTAAATCTGTGCCTTGTGATTTTTTTGCAATTTTGAAAAGCCATTATTTTTTCAATTATTTCAATCCATCTCTCCTGACCTACTCTGTGATTTCTTCTACACATAACTTTGACATTTACATTATAACACTTACAATCCTTTAGGTTATTTTCTATATTTTATATTTTTCTATATAGCTAGACTTCTAAATATTTTTTTCTTACCTATCTTTCAGCTTACCACTCTAGTTTTTTGCTATAGCTAGGCCCTATCTCCATCTTTTGAATTTATAATGTTTGTGTTTTGGTTCTAGAGTTCCCATATTTTATATATTCTTATCAGACTCATTTTATATGTCCATGAATATTTTAAGGTCATATTCAATACCTCAATTTCCTGGGTACACTTTGTATCTGTTTTGATTATTTTTTTTCTCTTGTGATCATATTTTCATGTTTCTTCATACGTATGAGCTAAAAAGTCATAATCTTAATATTATATATGAAAAATATATATAGACAATTTAAGGGCTAATATAATATTATTATTATTTAAAGATTTTATCTATTCATTTGAGAGAGAAAGAGCACAATCAGGGGTAGGGACAGAGGGAGAAGGAGAAGCAGACTCCCCACTGAGCAGGGAGCCAGAGGCAGGGCTCTGCGACTGGGATCATGACCTGAGCTGAAGGCAGATCCTTAACTGACTAAGCTAGTTTGATTATTTTAATCCAGTCAAGCCTTCAGTCTTTGCAAGGGCCAATTTATTTACAGTTCATTATAACTCCTATTTTATAGCTTTTCTGAGTCATAAACCAAGGTGGTGGGTGGGAGTGGTGTCCAAGTGTTTTTTTACAGTGGGCCATAACAACTTCAGTTTGCCTTCTTCAGTTTGATAGTTCTTTTCAGCTTTTCAATTCTTTGGCCATCTTTGGAAGACTATGCATTTGGCTCTAGGACATATGACACCAAACATGAGATGACCATTTTATGCTTCCTTCTTTCTTCTTGGTTCTTGCTTCATATCTTTTCACTGCATTGTTGGTTCTCTGGTGCCTCATAAATATTATTTTTTCATAATTTTTTAAAAATCTTTTTCTTTTTTTTTAAGATTTTATTTATTTTTTTGACAGGGAGAGACACAGCAAGAGAGGGAACACAGGCAGGGGGAGTAAGAGAGGGAGAAGCAGGCTTCCTGCTGAGCAGGGAGCCTGATGTGGGGCTTGATCCTAGGACCCCAAGACCATGACCTGAACTGAAGGCAGAGGCTTAACAACTGAGCCACCCAGGTGCCCCTATTTTTTCTTAATATTTAAAACAGCTTTTCTAATTATTTTCAGTAGTATAGATTTTGAGTTACCTTGCCTATAGACACCAGAGGCAGAACATACAGTAAGTTGAGAAAAATAAAATCAAATGTATTTTTGACACATGATGCACTGATTTCTTGCCACAAAATTCATGTTGTAGTACTTCTTTCTGTGACAATTGCCTACTGATTGGCTTGAACTCAGCAGCTGAGACATACCTATTATGGAGTGTTTATGATGTTTAATATATATTTTCCTCTCCCTAACATAATATAAATAACATAATTAAAACAATATATATATAAATGTAATATAACATAACGTAAATATGTATGATATATATTATGATAAAACATAACATAAATATATATAAATAATAATATAAATACATATAAATATACATAAACATAACATACATATAAACATAATTATATAAACATATATTTAGGTGGCTAATGCAGGCTTAGAATTAGATTGAATTTACTAGTTACTAGTTTTTTGACATTGAGAAATTTACTTAAAATCTCTATGCCTTGGATTTTTCAACTGTTGAATGATGAAAATAGTATATTCTTAGAAGTTTCAGTGAGTTAAATATAAAAGCAATAAGAACATTGAGTATTAATATGGCCCAAACATTCCCTCACTGGTTTCAGGTTATTTCATGTATTTGTTAACCTTATGTCTTACAACTTTTTCAGTGATTTTCTTGAATAGCAATAGTCTTTGTTACTGTCACTCAAGAATTTCACATACCTATACATTATTTTAAATAATTTTACTAACAGTTTCATATGTCATATATGAAGTAATTGACCATAAGATAGGTTTAGGGATACAAAGTAATATAGTCAGTGAGGGGTTTTTTTTCCTGTTTTTTTTTTTGTTGTTGTTGTTGTTTGTTTGTTTGTTTTTCTCCTCTTCAGTAAGTGCCTATGAAAATAGGGTATGGAGTGTACAAATATAAAAGCCAAGGCAAAAATCAGCTGCTTTGGCTGAATACAATAAATATTCTAGAGGATAAAGGACTGCATAGACCACAGATGTCACCAGTAAAGGGTTGAAAGACTACTAAGAGAGGTAGAAGTTCAAGAATACAGTGTCAATTTAGCTAATAAAGTTGACTGTGTTCAGGCAGTCTGTGAAACAGTAATCATCTATCTGTAATAACAGTAGTAAATACATATAAACTGCTTACTAGGTCTGTAAGTACTTTCATGGAATGACTCATAACTTTCACATATCCCTCTTCTTTTTGGAGGAAAGAGAGAATTACACTTCCTCCACAAAGGTATTTTTTTCTTCAACAACCTGTCTCCACCAGTATCATCCAGAAAGTGTATTAAGTTGCTTAATAATGTATGTTCCATAGTATTTACCAGCCATATTTGGATAGCCACTATACACGGCCCAAGATTTCTTAGTCTTTGGCTGTACAGTTCAAGGAGGACCCATCACTGACCCATCAATCACTAAGTTTTGTCCTTCTACCCCCAAATTATCTGCCATTAATGCACATCACCATCCATTATTTCTCTGTGGGTTATAAGCATTGCTCATTAGGAATAAAGCAACAGAATTATGTGTGCTCTTCTTGTCTCCAGTCTTGCTTTTTAAAATATATTCTTCACAGAGCAGCCAGAGTGAAATATTTAATAAGGATTAATAACTTTATTCTCTTGCCTAAAAGGAATCGATGCCTTTTCATAGGCATCCGAATTGGTACAAACACATGTCATAACTTATAAAAATTCCTTCTAAGCAACTTTCATTACCACTATTTCTAGCTTCAACTCGCTCCTGCTGAGCAAGAAGCCTGATGTGGGACTTGATCCCAGGACGTTGGGATCATGACCTGAGGCGAAGGTAGCCGCTCAACCAACTGCGCCACCCAGGCATCCCGAACTTGCTCTTCTCATTCCTGAGATATTTTACCTTTTCCAGGACATTTTATCTATCAGAGTCATACTTAGATGAGGTATATGCTATTTCTTTCTGAATTATCCTTCACCAACACTCCCATCTCCTTCCCGTCATGCCATTCTCTTAACCATCTACAGGTCTCACACTAAACATTCTATTACCCATGAGGCCTTTCCTGAGTAATTTCTCCAGAAATAACTGACTTCTGTATTGCACTGAAGAATTTACCTGTATTTACATGTTCCTGCTGAAACATAATGGTGTATAACGTAATAGGTCTTTCTGATTTGTTTTCGTACAAGCAAGTGTTGTAGTGCTTGTCACAAAGACAAGAATTAAAATTAGATTATTGTTGGAATGTTCTTTCATATTAGATCCATTTTAGAAGTCACTCATGAACTCCATGTATTTGACCTGCAACTAAGAAACAGAGAATTCTTCTTTCCTTACCCTTCAAGTGTTCAATCTCTGAACCAACCCCAGAGCATGCTGGCATTATAATTATAAATATAGTTGCCTAACATTTCTCACAACCTGCCAGAATGAGGAGATAGTGATAAATGTGAAAGTTTTATTTCCTGAAAAACGTTTCCCCTCTCCTTCTTCCTTTTTTGTAGTTGATTAACAATTTCAGGGATCAATGTAATCTGGGAATTTGGGGACCTGAATTTAAGGAAAAGAATGAGCTATCATTAATGTCCTCCACTTCAACTTGTACTGTGCAATATCAAAATAATGTACTTAGAGCATTCTAAAGACCAGCCTATTATATCTGGAGATAAAGGAGCAGAGATAACTCTGTTCAAGAAGCTTACCTACTAGACAGAAAAATTGACATTAAACCAATAATTACACTAATGAATCTACATATACAAACTGAAATATGTGTCCTGCAAATATGAAACATGGTTTTATGGGAGCTTTGAACAAGGTCTATCATTTAACCTATGATTAGAAAAGAAAACTTGAGGGATGCCTAAGTGGCTTAATCAGTTAAGTATCTGCCTTTAGCTCAGGTCATGATCTTGGGGTTCTGGAATCAAACCCCTGAATGGAGCTTGCTGCTTAGTAGGAGTCTGATTCTCCCTTTACCTCTTCCAGTCTCCTTCCCTTGTGCTCAATCTCTCTCTTTCTCGCAAATAAATAAAGTCTTAAAAAAAAGAGAGAGATAAAATTAGGACATAAAATTAAATTGAAGATAGGTGGAGAGTATTCTAGATTTAGTAACAGAATATGCAAAGACCCTGAATCACAGAGAATCACTGTGCAGTAATGGTACTAAAAAAAATATCAATGAGGGAAAATGCAGAATCAAAGAGTTTATCAGCCTAGGGAAGGATTTTATTTAATCTTTATCCTAAGAGCTATGAAACTCATTGGCACATTTTATTATTTATTTATTTATTTGACAGAGAGAGAGATCACAAGTAGGCAGAGAGGCAGGCAGAGAGAGAGGAGGAAGCTCTCTGCTGAGAGAAGCTCCCTGCTGAGCAGAGAGCCCAATGCCAGCTAGATTGCAGGACCCTGGGATCATGACCTGAGCCTAAGGCAGAGGCTTTGACCCACTGAGCCACTGAGATGCCCCCCATTGGCACATTTTAAAGAAAAGATAACATAATCAGACTTGCACTTTGAAGCAAATATTTTAATTTTATGTGACTTGATATCTCTAAAAATTAATTTTATTTTATTTTATTATTTTTTTAAGCTCCTTAAACCTTCTCCCTCTAGTTCAGGGAGACAAATTGAATTACCAGAAGAACAGATAGAATGATCACATCCTATGAGATCCTTCAGTGGTTAGTAAGTTGAATGGAAGGAGGCGTTAAAAAATTAAAATGAGGGGCACCTGGGTGGCTCAGTGGGTTAAGCCTCTGCCTTTGGCTCAGGTCATGATCTCATGACTTGGGATGTAGCCCCACATCACATCGGATTCCCTGCTCAGTGGGGAGCCTTCTTCCTTCTCTATCTCTGCCTGCCTCTTTGCCTACTTGTGATCTCTCTGTGAAATAAGTAAATAAAATCTTTAAAAAAATTTAAAATGAGTTCTCCCCTCATATGCTTCTCATACTGTCCCCTTGACACTCAAGTTTTGTTTTGTTGTTGCTTTCTTAAGTTATGTGTCCTTTGAGCATAGAATAGAATACTTCCTATTAGGCAAACACACAATTATGATATTTGAAGGAGGAAATCCTAATTTAATATAATCAGAAAAAACACGTTTCACAGCATGTTTAAAAAAAAAAAAAGAGGTCAGTGTTTTGTGTCAGAATTCAAAACAACTGTAATAACCAGAAACTAGATAGCAATATAAACACTATTCCTTGAAGAAAGTATACACACTTAAAATAGAAGTGCTTGGGTATAAACATGATATTTAGATAGGCTTAGAGAAACAACACGATCAGCTCCATACAGTGATTTAGTCTAAAGCAAAATCTTTTAGCATTTGCATCCCATCTTCTATGCTTCATAGAACAGTCATGATACTGTCTCTTAAAATTTTAAATCACACAAAATTGTCTGGATGTTTAAAAAGAAAATACAGAAAAATACATTTAATGTTCTTTTCCTCAAATAAATGATTCTTATCTAAAAAGGAATGTAATATTGTGGATTTTTCTGAGAATAAAAAACATAAATATGACATAAAACCATAAATATAACAAAAACATAAAAAACAGAATAAAAATAAGTAGAGTGTAAAATTTAGTAATTATTCCTTATGTTATATTTTCCATTTTGTTTATAATTATTTGTGATATTCTATAATTCATGTATTTTAGAATAACTATAAAATAAAATCTAAAAGTAATGACATGATATACTTCATGTTGTTGGTAAGAAGGAAAATCTATTATCATCACACTTGTTAAATAGAAAGAACACAGGTTATAGAATTTGAGTTAACACTGAGTTCACTTTCTGTTACTTTGGGAAAGTTATTTAACCTCTCTAGTCCTGTTTTTTCAAAGCTAATCATATTTTCTTTAAAGTTTTACAATGGATATTAAAATTATATACAGAGATGAATAAAATACACCTTGAAGTAAGTACTTTAAAGTTAAAGAGAGGTTTTATAAAAAATTATTGTCAAAGAATTGACCAGAGTTTAGGAAAACCACATGACACAGGGCAATAATCCAGGGATAGCAACCACAAAGAAAGAAAGAGTAGGTTGAAAGGCCCACATAATGGGAGACTTGACCTTTAGTGGAGGACATAGCCCCCAGGAGGAATCTTACATGAAGGAAGTCATGTATTTATATACTGACTTTACTCTTCTATTTCTCTCCTCCTCTGTGGACTTCTATCAGTGCTCTCCTTTGGCTGTACTTAACTGGAAGCTGAAAGATAAAAAATACACTGATACAACCATTGTGGTTTGGCCTTCTGGGACACAGAGTAAGGAAGAGTACAGAAAACAGCAGAAGCATATAAAAGAAATTAGCTCTATAAGTGTAATAGATTTTTAAGTAAATTTTCTGGTTGCTAGAGATGTTTAACAAATCATAAAATCATATATTTGATAAACTTTCATGGAGTGAATATCAATTCAAGAAATAGAAAATAAATTCATGGTATTAGTAGTGAGACTATAGGACAATGTGTAGGCCAAAAACATTGGAAGTTCTTTTTCTTTTTTTTTTTTTTAAGATTTTATTTATTTATTTGTCAGAGAGAGAGATCACAAGTAGGCAGAGAGGCAGGCAGAGGGAAGTAGGCTTCCTGCCAAGCTGAGAGCCTGATGCAGGGCTTGATCCCAGGACCCTGAGATCATGACCTGAGCAGAAGGTGGAGACTTTAACCCACTGAGCCACCCAGGCACCCCGGAAGTTATTTCTCTTGAGCTGTGAGTAGCCATGGAGACTCTCAAAACTGAAAGTACTTGCAATTTGCTTACTGACATGGACCCCCCTCACTCCTTCAATGCCTCATGATCCCTCTGAGCACTTACCTTGAATTCAGCTGTTCTATGGAGAAAGGTGATTAGGAATAGGGCTGAGGTCTGTCTTTGTCCAAAAGGAACTAAACCACATATGATTGTCCAAAACCTGTGGGAGAGAGGAGACTTATGAATCCATTGGGTACAGGGACCTAGGCCACTATTTTATCCAGTCTTGTGGAGGGAGGTTTCATCTGAATTCAAACAATGCAGCTTGCTCTGGGTTCGGGAAGTTAAGATAACCATATGTGTGGAGCTCACTGGGTCAGTTCAATGAATCACCATCATTACTTCTACATACAAATGTATAATAGACACTAATGTGTTATATGCTTGTACTTTCCAACCCAAAAGTGGCAGAGGTGATATGCTAAATTGGTTAGATTCACAAGTTGAGAAGTGCTACTGGGATATGTAGATCATTACTAATGCTTCCTCCTGTTCCTTCCCAGATCCTCTAACAGAAACAATTTGGGGGATGGGGGAATCAAAGCTCTAATTAAAAATTTAAATGCAGCAGAGTTAAAAAGACATACAACAGCTCCGTGCAATAGCCCTATGTGCCAATTTAAAAGAGCAATAGGAACTGCAGGTTTTACAGAGCTTATCACAAACTGAATCCACCTGTTGTTTGTACTGTCCCAGTTGTTCCAGACATTGTGTGTAACTGAATCCACTGTGCAGACTACTGGCACTTGGTATGCTCTCTTCAACAGTGCTGCTGCCTTATTTTCTATACCACTTGGTATTTTCTATATGAAGTATCAAGACTAAATATATTTCCATGTCATGGCCTCCTTTCAGTCCTCTCCAAGAGGTATCTTAACTTCCCTGACATTTGCTACCAGTGAATTGGTCATAATATAGGACACCTCTAATGTCCAACATCTTTACTGTATAGATGATGTCTTGATTGACAATCCAGGACTATAGTCTGAAGGCCCTGATGTCAGCACACATCTACCAGCAGGAGTGGCTGATAAGCCCTGATAAA
Source organism: Mustela nigripes (assembly GCF_022355385.1). Taxonomy (NCBI): domain Eukaryota; kingdom Metazoa; phylum Chordata; class Mammalia; order Carnivora; family Mustelidae; genus Mustela; species Mustela nigripes. Next base: position 112,975,083 of record NC_081557.1, on the reverse strand, counting down.
ATTCAGGAGTTTGCCTGCCAAATAAAATGCATTTGGGACTCTGTGGGTGGATTCTAAATGCTAGGTTTCTTCAGCAGTCCAGGAAAAAACTTTGTCCCCCCACTGCCAAATAGGAGACACCCATGATTGAACTCTTTGAGGATTGGAGGTACTAAGTGCCTCACTTCAGGATTCTTCTTGGTCTTCAATATTGATTGGCTAACCTGCAATTAGAATCCTTGGAGTGGACCCAAACCTATAGGCTGCATTGGAAGCTGTCCAGTAAACTGACATGTACTTTCTACCTTTGTGGCCACTGTAAATAAACATTGGGCTAAATGTCTCTGTAGCTTTCTCTTTAATCAGGGATTACTCCACTGAAAACAGCCTATCGTTTACTAATACCCCAGTTTGGTAAGGCTCTGGCTTTGGGTCCCAAATGTAAGTACTGCCCTCTGGCACAAAGCTACAATCCCATAACACTCCTTAAATGTAATTTCTGTCTTTCTTAGGTAGACCCTTCTGTAGTTTCTGCCTTCTTTTAATGATACTACAGTGCCATCAACAGATTTTTTTTTTTTTTTTTTTGGACTTTATACTTGTGTGGAGTAAATTTAGTCTGACAACCCAGTTCATCATTACTGAAATATGAAACCTCTTCTTTTTAATTGCCTAATGACAAATCTAAACACTTCCATGTGTTTACTGGCAATTTGGGTAGTTACAAGCTGCTTGTCCAAGTTTTTTGCCCATTTTTTTATTGTGCTCTTTCTTTAGTTACATAGATTTAGTTCAAATGACCTTTGACCTTTTAATATTTTTTTTTCTAGCCTGAAATGTGGGCTCACACATTCAAATACTTGAGAACTTTTAATTACAGGCTAGATGTTAAAATATCATTTGTTTTTAATTTTCAGCTAGATTTTCTTTATTGTACCTGAACATTTAGAATTCATAACCTTACTTGCCAGGTCTCTCTGAAGCCATAGTGTAAGGAGAATAATCCTCAATAATCTTAACTATATCAACCATTGACTTGTTCACACACAAAAATTGACTTGTAAAGTAACTTAAGAAAAAGATCTTGATTTGTATTTATAACTTCTATGACTAAAATTTATTATGTCCATTATCTTGTCTATCAAAGTAATTCCTTTTGTACTTCAAACCACTGCTCAAAAATCATTATTGCTTTCCCAAAGAACCTCAACAGATTGGATATATTCTAATTTCTCCTACCATATATCATTGATAAATAAAACATTAGAGGTACATATCGAGATGTTTATAAGAATATTCAATTTTATGCAGTTGTCTATTCTCAAATATATCAATTTAATATGATCTGAATAGGATTTCAATATTTATAAAGTACTTTTTTAAAGATTTATTTATTTGCGAGAGAGACAAACAAACAAAGCAGGGGGAGGAGCAGAAAGGGAGGGAAGAGAGAGAATCTGAAGCAGACTTCCTGCTGAGTGTGGAGCCAGAGTGGGGTGTTTCCACCCCATAGCCATGAGATCATGACCTGAGCCAATATCATTCATCAGATGCTCAACTGACTAAGCCACCTAGGAACCTCTTATAAAGTATTAAGTACTTTAGAAATACTATATACTTTTTTATTAAAGTATTTCTAGAAATACTTACAAAATTTTTCTAAAAATTTTAAAATAGCTACTTTTAAAAAATAGTAGATATTTCCCCAACCATATATTAAAATATTTTGTAGAACAACAGTAAGTAAATGAAGTGGGTTATAGTAAAAGTTGAGAGATTAATCACAGGTATTATAAGATATTTGAAATGTAAGTGACATTTCAGGTAAAAAAAAAGGTCAAAAGATCATTAAAACTTCTCTTACAAGAGAAAAATGCAAATGTCAATGAACTATTTTTATCCATTTAATTTTCAATTAAAATAGCTAAATCCCTATGTACTTTAGAATGTGGAAAAATATACTCTCATACAATATTTTTAGGTTTTAAAATATATAAATTTTTACATTTATGCATATTTCTAGAGAAAATCTTGATCATATGTATCAGCATTACAACTCTAGAAGAGATTAATCTTATGACTAAGTCTACTATTTCCAAGAACTGATAAAAGAAAATTATTAGCTAAAATAAAAACAAGTATATACAAAAAGTGACACAGGATTTTGCTTATTAAAGTCTTGTTTTTAAAGGAGTTTGATTATTATTTTTATTAAAAGAAGAAAAAGTCAAAATATTTATTTAGTTATATCTTTGATGTTTTAGGAATTTCTTAATATTTTATAAAGAAAAAGTTTCAAATACATGAATATCATGATTACATGTTTACAAAAATATAATTTACAAAAAAATCATGATTACATGTTTACAAAAATATAATATAGACATACATGTGAGATTCATTATGATATACAAAAAATCTGAATTGGTTTTCTCTAGAGGAATTATGGGTGATATTTTTCTTATAGAATTCATAATTTTTATTTAATTAATAATTTTAATTAATAATCTCACATATTTTATATATAATTTTTTAAACTTAGCATGTGCATTAATTTAGTAACCTGAGAAATCTGTTCATAATGTTTTTAAAACAAATTTAAAGTACTTTTTCCTAGGGGATTATTAGTTATGAGTCATGGGATAGTTTCAAGAAATTGTTGCTGACTTCTTCCTACAGATGATAAACAGTTTGTACTTTATAAAAGTTGAAATAGACTATCAGTATGGACTCATTTAATTTTAAATTGAGTCTATAGATAATTTTGATATATATACAGTATGCATGATATATATATATCATATATCATAAGCACGTGAACACAAAATGATATTCATATTTAGTACAGATGTTCTTGATTAGACAGTGCCTAAATTATTGTTAGTCATTCACCTTCATTTATTTCCTTGGCAAAATTCATTTGTATTAGATGATTCAGTGTATGGAACAACTTCTTTAATTTTATCTTTCTGTGTTTCCAATCATAATATCGTCAGTTAATTTTCAAGAGATAAAATAAGTTCCTTAAAGCAGATTCTTTTCTCCACTTTTTTATTAGCTCTAGTATCCAGAATGTATCTGGCACATAATAGGCCCTGAATAAATATTGGTGAAATAATGAACAACATTTGATAATGAAGATTAGGTTATCAAGCATAAAATAGAATAAGGTAATATTTCATGTATCTATACTACACTATTTTATTTCAGACATATTTCATGTATTTATACTACACTATTTTATATTTCTAATTGCAATCCTAATTTATCAAGTACTTTGTTATTTTTAATTGTATTTCCAGTAGAACTGCCTTACATAGAGCATTTGAACAGTGTTCTCACTTGTTCATATTTAACATTAGCTTCAAAATTCTACATTAAAGCATAATATTTTTTAAACTTCTTGGCCTTTGGTAAAATGCCAAGTTTGACCTCACCAAGAATATGATCAATAATTGTTATACACATAGATTATAAAACCAAGGAAAAAAGAGACAAGAAAATCAGTGATACTGTGGTGAACCACAGCTTATTGACTACAGCTGAGTCACATCATAAAACTGTCATTTAGTCTAGGAAAGAAAAACTCATGCATTGCTTCTAATTTTTCTCTGAGCACAGTTTGTGGTACAAAACCCTATGACAACATTCTGTTAATTGCCAGTTGATGTCAAATTGTCCTTTTAAATTTGTACAAGTAACTGCTTGGGAAATATTTTCACTGAGCTTGTTTTAGTCAATACATATAAAACTCTTGAACACTTTTTATATTAATAAAAATTGAAATGTATTAATATATTTACCATAATTAAAATGCACATCAGATTTCTGGACATAAGGAATTCTAATTATTGTCATTTTTAAGTGTTATACTGAGAATTTTGTCTCTAAGTCCTAATACCCAATGTGATGGTATTTGGAGACAGGACAATTAAGAAGGCATTCAATGTTAAATGAGGTTGTAAGCGGGGGACTCTAGTCCATGGGACTAGTGTTCTTTTAAGAGGAAGAGGTACTAAAGATCCCTTTCTCTTCACACATGCACAGATAAGAGGCTATGGGAAGACACAGCAAAAAAACCGCCATCTGTAAACCAAGGAGAGAGACCTAACCAGAAACCAAACCTGCTGGTACCTTCATCTTCAACTTCCAACCTCCAGAACTGTAAGAAAATTTCTACCTTATAAGTTACACTAACAGTAATACTTAGGAAAATACTCAAGTCAATAATATTCTCTTTTGCTCTTTTTATTATTCTGATGAAATGGTGGGTAAATTTCACTAATGTGAAATTCTAGCTAAGTATGTGTTCTCAGACTTTTTATTATCTGATAATATCTAACTCAACTATCTAAGTCTTAACTCAACTATCTAACCTCCAAACCACTGTTTCTATATGGTCATATTCACAAGTGCACCTTATTTGTGGTGGAGCATACCAACTCAGAACTCATGAAATCTTCTAGATGTAGGCATGCTTCCTTCTGCCAGGCTCTCCACTAGAAGTGACTAATTAAAGTTCCATGAGTAAGAGTGTGTCTCCAAATCTCCAAATGGTGGTACCATTGGCCTCCTGTGTACTACCTTAGCAGACTATATGTAGCATTCAGGCATCTCTTCATGTTAAAATTATGACTCTTTCCTAAGTCCCTTGGGTCTATTCCTTCCACTGTGCATTTACTTTACACTAATACAACTTGAGTGCCAAATAAGCTGTTTTTTCATGCAAAGTTGTTGTCATTCTACCTGTCATTCTACCTTATAAGCATTATAAATACAAAGAACACAGTAGGGGAGAAACCCTTTCAAGATAATAGGGACAAATTCATGTTGACACCTACTCATTCACAGAGCCAAAAGCTTTCAAGATGAGGGATAAAACACTCTACTAACAAGATCTATTAAACTCGCACAGTGATGGTGTAAATTAGGTAAATCACAGCTATAAGGACCTGTTCCTACCAGAATGAAAATAATGGTATTTATCAGTGATTTAGCAGTGTGGTCACTGAAGAAAGGGATTTAAAAAAAAGAAAAAGAAAAAGAAAAAAAAAAACAGAAAATGTTTACTAGGAGAGCAGAGCTTTTGACATACTGTTATTTAAAAAAAAAAAAAAATCCTGTAGTCTAGTCTATGCAAAGGTTCAATCAACTTTATTTAAATAATCTTGAACTGAATCAGATCAAAATGGAATATATATATATATATATATATATATATGTATATATATTGAATTACATGTCTTCCAGTGAATATTGGTTCTTCATTGTTGAAGCAATTATATATATATATATATATATACATACACACACATACATACATACATATACAAAGATGTATATGTACATCTTTGAAGCAATTATATGTATGTATGTATGTACATGTATATATATACATACATATATATATATACATACATACATACACACATATAATTGCTTCAAAGATGTATGTATGTATGTACATATATATATATATATATATATATACATACATATATATATATATACATACATACATACATACATATAATTGCTTCAAAGATGGAGAACCAATACTCACTGGAAGACATGTAATTTTTCTGAATGTTATAAGAGGTTTATTTTATGAGTTTCAAGATTCTGCTGATATATGACATTAGAAACCAAACCTCTGTAATTTAAATTCAATTTCATTAATATAGGACATGGCTGGATCCTCAACTATTTTCTTGTTCCTTTATATTATATAGAAGTGTACACCCAATAGAACACTGTGTACAATAATAAGCTTATTTCATGGGGTGCCTGGGTGGCTCAGTGGGTTAAAGCCTCTGCCTTTGGCTCTGGTTGTGATCCCAGGGTCCGGGATGGAGCCCCACATCGGGCTCCCTGCCTGGCAGGAAGCCTGCTGCCTCCTCTCTCTTTGCCTGCCTCTCTGCCTACTTGTGATCTCTGTCTGTCAAAAAAATAAATAAAATTAAAAAAAAAACTTATTTCAATTATAAAACTAGTGTAATCATCAAGTATGTAAAAAAAATACAAAGTTACTGGTATGCTATCAGTATCTCTCTATTTCCCTCATGATCATTATTCACTTCACTTCTTTGCCCTGAAAGAAAGCTTCCATTTTGATTTTCATTCTAACCATTTTCTTGCTGATTTTTACAATCTTTTTTTTTTTCCTTAAAAATGTGTCTGAAATGAATAGAATTCTAGAATATAAGTGTTTTTTGGCTGGTTTTAACACAGTATTACATTTTAGAGAATCACTCATACTGTTCTGGGTAATGTGCAAATATCTCTAATGGATCACAATTAGAAGTGGATTTTCCTTGTCATAAAATCAGAGTATCACCAAATATGGGAAATATACATTGTCAAAGTGTTTACCAAAGTAATCAGTCTACATTTTATACCCAGTAAAACTGTAGGTTGGTCTCAGTTATATTGCCTTTCCTCTCTTAGAGCAATTGTGGTTCTTGTGTAGTAGTATTGCTTTTTGAATTTATTTTTATTTTCCTTTATTATTACTAAGACTGAACATCTCTTTTTGACTAATTAGGTCAACCACATTTCCATTTTGCCATTTAGAAATCTACCTTTGTGAAGAGTCCGTCCAAGATTCTTATCCAATTTTTTTTTTTAATTTTTGCATACATTGTTTTGATGGCGTCCTTCATAATTTATTTTTTAGATGATATTTGCTGATTACATGTGTTGGAAGTATTAATTTTTACTTTTGGCTTACCTTTTCATTTCTTTAATGGTATCTTTTGATGAATAGAAAAATTCTTATTTTTAATACAGTATAATTAAACACATAGTCATTTATGGTTGATAATGGTGTATCTGGCTTAAAAATATTCTTTAGCCCTGCATAGTAAAGATATTCTCCTACATTATATTTTAAATCTTTGTATTGCTTTCATATTCAGTCTTTATTCACCTCGAATTGAATTTTGTGATTGTTGAGATAAGGATCACGTTTCTTTTTCTCTTTCTTTCTTTCTTTCTTTCTCTCTTTGGGGAGTAGAAGGCAAGGAGGATCTTTCATTGTGAATACAACATTTAAAGATTTCTCTTGCCTCAGCTGTGTAATGCTGCCTTGTATTTATATGTCCATTTGTCTATTCCTGGGCTCTATTTTATCCCAACACTCCTTATTAATCCCTGAGCCAATACATGCTACCTCAATTGCTCTAATTTTAAAATAAATCTCAGTATCACTTATAGCCAATTCTCCCTCTTATTTTTCCTCCTGAATGCTTTGGCTACTCTTTGTCTTTCCTATTTCTATAATTTTATGAAAACCAGCATTATTAACTGCCATCCAAAACAAACAAAAAAATTTAGTGTTGTGATTGGAATTGGTATTCTTCCAGAGATCAGTTCAGGGAAAATGTTAAAATATTAAATATTTCAATCAATGATGAATATGGCATATAGTATATCTCTCCACATTAATTCCTCTCAATTATAAAAAGCACATTCTTGTTTTATTTCTGTTTTTTACCATTTTAGAAATGTAACTGAATTTCCTAAATAAAATTTTTATCTTTTCAAAATTGATTATTTTCTTTAGGATTTAAAAATCTATGGCTATTAAGAGATTTGTCTGAGAGTCATTTTCTCCTTATATATTTAAAAGATGTTTTATAAAATGGGTTAAAAAGTGTTTCTAGGAGTGCATGGATTATTCAGTCAGCTAAGCATCTGCCTCAGGCTCAAGTCCTTAATGCTGGGGTCATGGGATTGAACACTCTTTGGGCTCTCTGCTCAGTGTGAAGTCTTCTTCTCCTTCTGCCCTTATGCATGCTCCTTCACAATCTCTCTCTGTCTTTCTCTCAGATACATAAATAAAATTCTTTAAAAAAATTTTTAAAAAAGCATTTCTACTTTTTATATTCTCTTATATAAATATCAAATAAACAATATGTCATTCTGAGATGGATGACAGTATTTGCTGGTGAAGCCACATAAGCCTGAAATTATCTTTAAGGAAAGCCTAAAAATTGTGGAATTTAATATTTTTAACAAGTATAAGATCAACAGTTTTCCTCTTTTTTATTAGTCCTTTGAAAATTGCCTTATTTATCAAATTTAATGGCTTAAAATTGTTTATAAAATCCTTATTTTATATTTTATTATTTATATTTTATATTTAAATATCTTATATTTAAATATTTTATATTTAAAGTATCTGTAGCAATTATCAGACCCTCCAGTTTTATTTTGATGTTTATTGTTTATGCACTTTTTTTGTTTATTTCTTTTATTCAGTCTCATTAGGAATTTATTGAATTTAGTTAATCCTTTCAAGAATCAACTTTTGGCTCTGTTGGTATTCTTTATTTCATGTTTATTTATTTTCTATCCTACTTATTTACTTATCTTTATTAATTTCCTTCCTTCTTCTTTTTCAATAAAAATGTATTTGGCGTAGTATTAAAGGAAATAAACCTCGTATCAGAAATCTTATGCAATATCAGGCTTTACTCATCTATGTTTGTTGAAAAAGAGTTATTTACTGTTAGTATTGAAGTTCTTTGCTGTATTTTAAAATCGAGGTTGGCAGTTGTTTTACTGGCTTTCATTTTCATGTAAGCACTCATAAGCAATCATTCTGAATGTAGATCTCTTATTCCTTCATCTCATTTTAGAATTTTCTCTTCACTCATACTGTGCTGTGCCTCCAAGTGGTTTTCCTTCTCTTCCCCTTGCTTGGGATTAAGAGTAGTGCCTTGATGCCTTCCCTCAGTTTAGAAAATTCTCAGACATTATGCCTTCAAATACTGTTTCTCTTTCCTCTTCCTATAGGAATCTAATTAAATGTTTGTGATACTCTATGCCTTCTGCCATGTGGCCCTAATTCCCATTCCCATCCTTTTGTTTTTCTATAATTTCATGTAGATATTTTCTACTGAAAACAATTCCCTGTTGAGTTGTTGGGGTAAGACAAAGGTTCCCCAAATGTCTCTGGAACCTGTGAATACATTATATTACATGGCAAAAGGGACTTTGCAGATGGAAATAAAGTTATGGACCTTAACATAAGGATGTTATCTTGGGTCATCTGGTGGGTCCAATCTCATCACACAAGCCCTTAAAAGCAGAAAATTTCTCTGGCCAAGACAGGAGAGATTAGGCAGAAGAGAGATGTTCTTAAAGAAGGAAGTCAAGGCATTAGAAGTATAAAAAGGATTTGACCTGCTACTGTTGGCTGTGAAAGGTAGGGAACCACATGGACTGACAAAAGTCTCTCGTATCTTACGGTAGCACCCCTCTGATAACCAGCAAGGAGATAGGGTCCAGAGTTCTACAACCATAAGAAATGGAATTTGACCAGTGGCCTAAAAAGAGTGGAAGGGAATTCATCCCCAGAACTTCAGTGGGAGTGCAGCCTAGCCGCACTCTGATTTTGGTCTTTCAAAACTAAGCAGAAGACCCATTTGAGACATTCTGTATCCAGACTTCTGATCTATAGAGCTCTGAAATGATGACTGGGTGTTGTTTAAAAGACACGAAATTGGTAATTTGTTATGCGGACAAGAAAACTTGGATAAATTTGTATTAGCTGTTCTTAAAGCTGTCTGCTGTGTTCCTATTGCAGTAATCATCTGCTTCCCTGTGTGTTAGTTTCTATTATCTATAGTTTCCCTTCTATTTTAGATTGGCTTACTCCTTATTTGACTGCTTATTTGTGTATATTTTGCTAAACATTATATTTTCAAAATTACTATAGAAATAATTTGATTTTATGCTTAAGTAGAATGATGCTGACTTCTCTCAGACTTTTTCTTTTGCTTGTACAGGTCCTTGTGGCATTAGCTCCTTATGGTCTCTTTTATCCAGTTTTGGGAGATAATATTATTTACAGCTAAAATGCAATCCCTGTGAAATTTTTGTGAAATTTCTTGTTTAACTTAACTCATAAGGTGCAGTCTTTCTGATGCCAGTAGAGCTACACATACCCACGTGAGCTCTGGATACCCATCCCTAACATTTTTTGTTCAGCAAGGCTTTCAAATGGGCCATTTGACTTCTATTATTATTATTATTATTATTATTATTATTATTATTATTATTTTAAGATTTACTTATTTATTTGAGAGAAAGAGAGAATACATGGAGGGAGGGGCAGGGACAGAGGCAGAGAAAGAGAGAATCCCAGACTCTCTGCTGAGTGTGGAGCCTGACACAGTGCTCCATCTCACAACTCAAGCTAAAACCAAGAGTTGGATATTTAACCCCCTGCACCACACGGGCGCTCTGGGCCACTTGGCTTCTCAGCCTAGAAGCCACTCACTCCGGGATCAGTATATATCCTACAAGGAATAAAGTTCATAAAAGCCAGCCTTCCTCTCTAGGATCTATTCTGGATCCTAAATCAGTAATTCTTCACTATGTCTCTAATGCCCTCTAGAAAACATTTATTATATTTTTCACAGCTTTTTTTTAGCTTTTGGAAACAAAATTATTAGTCCAAAATAGCCTCGCTTCAAATTTTGAAAGCCAAAAGATTTTACCTTCCCAACTAATTTGAAATTAAATATAAAATGTTAGATTAATAAATATATGCTATTTGATGTATAACACAGTGAGCTTTCAATAGTTTTAGCTCTGGAGCCAAAGTACTTGGGTACAAATCCTGGTTCTGGTATTTATGTGCAACTTTGAGCAATTTATTTAACTTCTCAAGTATTTCCTTGGTAAATTAGGGAAGACAATGGTACTTCTTTCATAAGGTAACAATGAGGATTAAATGAGTTAACACAGGTATAACAATACAGTGTTGCCTGTTTACTAACAAGATTTTAATTAAGAATACCTCTAACTTTTTTTAGATGTTTCTAGCCAGAAGAAAGGTATTTTTTTTCAGTCACTGAATTGCCCATATATTCTGTTTATAAACAACAGGATGTTTTTCGATGTCCTACTCTCTCTTCCTCCTCTCTAGTACGAAAGTAAAATTTTAATGAATCTATCCTCTATTGTGCAACTTGCAAAGAGGGTGACTCATAGTAAGTACATTTGCATTTTCCATGCCATTGACTGACTTGCATGTGGGCTCAGAAGGCAATTCTGACCTTTATGTAGCTATGAGTTATGAATTCTTGAAGGCCTTCTTGGAAACGGAAGACACCCAAAGTACTAGTTCCTCTTCTATTGTGCTAAGAGGCATCTGACTGCAATGCTTGCAAAACACAGCAGCCATCTGGTAATCTTTACAGTTAAGCTGCATGCAGAGAATAGGATGTAGCGATGAAAGGGAATTGGGACCTTGATGATAACTCTGCTACAGAATTCAACAGTGTTGAGGCACTCTGTATTCTGGTTATGTGAGAAAATATCATCACTTATGCCAAGTTCATTTGAGGTGCAGCCAAAGCTATCCTACCATCAACATCCTCAGTTCTTTCTGCTGCATGAATACCCCATTAATCCATCTCCTTTAGTGCCTTGAAGTGTCAACATTCCCATGTTTTCTGTTTAAAAAACATGCTAAAATGGGGGGTGAGGGCAATGAAAGGTAGATTTCCCTTTATTTATAGTATATCTTTATTCTAAAATAGGGAACCATTTTAGATATATATGGCTGTTGCTGTTAAATAATCAGTATTCACATAACTGTTAGCTGCACACTTGAAAACAATTGTTCACTTTTCTCTTAGTCTTCCCTGTGCTGGACTGACTTCAGTTTCTTTCATCTTTGTTCATAAATCATCCTGCTTTAATCTTTTCATTGGACACTTTCCATTTTCTCCACATTCATCTCTAAAGGTAAGCATCAGAAAAAGAAGAGAGGAACAAAAAATAATCAGAATAATATTTCTGACTAATTTCAGAGTAATTCCAGCTTGCCAAGAGAAAACAAAAATGCATTGCCCATTTTGTGTTATGTGCTAAAGAGGAAACAGTGATCAGGATCTATATGAATTAAAGTACCTACTTTATTTACCTGTGACAGAAGGGAACTAGAGCTAAATTTCTGTGGAGAATCTTGGTAAGAGGTCTAAGGGTTATTCAGTGAATGGCCTTTATTTATTTATTTTTAAGATTTTATTTACTTATTTGACAGAGAGAGACACAGCAAGAGAAAGGGAACACAAGCAGGGGAAGTGAGAGAGGGAACAGGCTTCCCACTGAGCAGAGAGCCCATGTCATGTGATGTGGGTGGGGCTCTTGATCCCAGGATCCTGGCATCATGACCAGAGCCTAGGGCAAAGGCTTAACGACTGAGGCACCCAGGCACCCCGGTGAATGGCCTTTAAAACAGAACAGTGGAGAGTTTTATATAACATCTATTTTGTCTAGAGCATATCATGCTTAGCGAAATAAGTCAAGCAGAGAAAGACAACTATCATATGATCTCCCTGATATGAGGAAGTGGTGATGCAACATGGGGGCTTAAGTGGGTAGGAGAAGAATCAATGAAACAAGATGGGATTGGGAGGGAGACAAACAATAAGCGACTCTTAATCTCACAAAACAAACTGAGGGTTGCTGGGGAGAGGGGGTTTGGGAGAAGGGGGTGGGATTATGGACATTGGGGAGGGTATGTGCTTTGGTGAGTGCTGTGAAGTGTGTAAACCTGGTGATTCACAGACCTGTACCCCTGGGGATAAAAATATATGTTTATAAAAAATAAAAAATTAATAAAAAAATAAAAATAAAAAAATAAAACAGAACAGTGGAATTAAGGAGGAACCTCTTTGAAGTGGGATTGATCAGTGGTTAAATGGCTTTAGGTCTACTATCAAGCATCCTTTGTTCTGCATACTGGCACAATTTAAACATTTGCTTTCAGGATAATCAATGATATCATACAGAACAAGGCATTCTTTTGCTTATTTTACTATATTTTGGGAATGTAAAAGGAGATTAAAATTTAATTGAAGAACTAGCTAAGAAAATTGCCATCTCCCGAATTTCAATAATATTGTCATTCTGATGTACAATGTGTTATTAATTTTATCTCTGATATGGACATAAATTATTACTGTGTGTCTTCTTTCCTATGTTTACAATTCCCAATGGACAATGACAAATTATATTTATTAATATGGGAGAAATGAGTCTGAAGAGTTTTATATAACATCTATTTTGTCAGATACATATTTGATTATCAGTTTTTTATATGATGAACCAAGTAAGAAAAAATGATATAACACCTTCATAATTGTCAACTAACATGCTAGAGAGACAACTTGGTGAGTTTTATGTTTTTGTTATGGATACATCTGATAGCCTGGTGAAGCCAACTGACCACCCTTAGAATAGTGATTTTAATAATAACAATGTGTGTGTGTGTGTGTATACATAAACTAATATGTAAAATTACGAAGCAACTAAGTTTATTGAAATAAATTTCAAAATATAACTGTGATATTATAGCATATATAGTTCTTTACTAAGGCATTAAATAGTGAGGTATAGTCATGGTTCTGATCATTTTAAGTTAATTGTAAAGGTAAATAATATTTGAGATTTCTGCAGTATTGTGAAGACCTATGAAATTACCTATGGTTTCTGTTGGTGACAAAATGACAAGCACTCATAATACTACTGTGACTTGTCTTAATTATAGAAAAATAATAAATTTTAATGAGATATTAGTAATAATAAAGACATAATTCTGCATTCAAATTCCCGGGCCTACCAATTTCTGTCTATAGACATTTGGGAATCCATAGTTTCAGTAATTAGAGTCCCTTGAATGAACCAGAACTGTTGGTAAACTTGGACTTAAAACCAGGCTTTCCCAGTTAAGCGTCCTTCCATATAACTGAACTGAACATTATTTCACTTTTTTTCCTGAACTTAATTTTATAACCTAAGAAACGGAAAAGCATAACAGTGTTTTTCAAGGTTGTTTTTTGTGTTTTATTTTGTTTTGTTTTATTTTGTAGCCAAGACATTTCATAATAATATTATATGCTCTACAAACACTGGTTGACTTATTGGATTCAAAAGTATATATTATAGGCTTTTTGGATTTTTAAAATGCATAGCTAGTTTAACCAATATTTTTAAAAACCTGATGGGTATATGTTTCTGTGTCTATATAAGTGTATCTAAGTTTTATCTTCAATAATACCATAGAATAGTATAATTTTATTATTTTACATTTTTAACTCATTTAGTCTTGCTTCTTAACTGTTCAGGACAGCCTTTTCTTCTTTCATTGTTCATCTTCCTAGAACTATTACCTGGATCCATGCTGAAAGCCTTCCTGAGTTTGTCTTTGGTAGCAGGCAACCTGCTAGAGCCCTCCTGGATTCCTTGATTCATGCCCCTCTTCCATCTTCATGGCCAGTAATGACTGCTTGAGTCTTTCTCACATTGAATTCCTCTGACTCTGATTCTTCTGCCTTTCTCTGTCAAGTTTAAGGACATTTTGGTTATATTGGGCTCAGCCAGGTAAACTAGGATGGATGTTCTTCCTTTCTTGCAGTCAGCTGATTAGCAACCTTAATTCCATTTGCTTTGTCATGTAACAGACTATTCCCAGGTTCTTGTCATGAGGATGTGGACATCTTTGAGAGGCTATTATTCTCTTTACCATACCAGGTAATGAAGAGATACTTGTTAAGACGTAAACAGAGGCCCAGAAGTTCATACGTTTCTTTTTGCAGAAATATTGTTGGGGAATTCAAAAACCAGTGCTCTCACCCCAAACAGTGCTTGAACAGATGTAGTTTTAAGCTTTACGATAAGACAATGGAAGCAGTATTCAGGAGCCTTCTCTGGCATTTTCAAGCTTCTAAATCACACTTGAAAGGTGGCCTCCTACTCTACATGCATGATGTGCTCTGCATAACTAATAATAAAATGCTGTGTTTTAAGTTTAATGCAGTATGGGAAAATGTCTGTCCTTGATAAAGCACTAGGGGAAGACACATATGGAAAACGAAAATCATGACTCAGGTGTCGGGACTAAAATTGCAGTTGTATATTGCAATACTTTATTAATTCTGATCATAATACTTTTATTTTTTACACAATTTATGTGTGACATTTGAATGTAAGGATAATTTTCTGTCTAATTTCAAAATAGAAAAATAATATCACTTACATTATAATAGGATTTATAGGTTAAAAACCACTTTGTGTTGGTATCTACTACTTCCAAACTTTGCTGCTTGAGCCTTAAGTACTGTGCTCTGCTGTAGATAGATGTCAGTGAAATAACCTTTCTAAAAATACAGATCTTTGCAGAGTTTTGTACTCTTTTCTTTACATAATCTTATATGCCTATTCAAATCCCATGGATTATTTTAGGGAATTCATGTTACAAAATTATTTGATTGTCATACCTGCTGAAAGAATTGGGTGTATATTTGGCTGTAATATATCTTAGGTGATATCACAGTAATGCTATAAAACTAACTGTAAAAAAATCTCAGTGGGCTTCTTGATGGCAGTTGGTAAAGCACTGAACTCTAGGTTTTGGCTTGGGACATGATCTCAGGGTCATGAGATTGAGCCCCACATCAGGCTCCAAGCTCAGCAAGGATGCTTCTGGAGTTTCTTTCTCCCTCTCCGCACTCCCACTTTCTTTCTCTCTCTCTAAAGTAGATAAATAAATCTTAAAAAAAAAAAATCTCAGTGACATACAACATACTTCCATGTCTAGGGCTAGCTGAAGGTTGGATAGGCAACTACCACTCAAAAGGCTAGGGGTGGGCTGATTGTCTACTGACCTATGCTGCCTTCAGCAGGGGTCTAGAAACAACTCAGCCCTGCTCCACTTACTTCTCATACTCACCAAACAGATAAAGCTGTGTGAAGATAGCAGAGTCCCAAGGACTCAAGTCCCAGTCGGCAAAACAGTTCCAAGCCTCTGCTTGTGTACTATCTGATCACAAACCATTGGCCAAAGCAAACAAGACACATGGCTGAGCCTAGTGTGAAGGGATGGAGAATGTCATCCTGCCCACAGAAGAAAGACACTGGAAATAAGTTACAGTGTAGTAGCATGGATAGAGGAAAGACTAAAGAATTCAGGCCTTCATTGAAGTGTCCTATTCAGTTCAGGGAACTTAAGACTCTGAGAACTGGTTCTTCAGATAAAGATTCTATGTATGTAATTAAATCAGTTTGACAGCTTTCTATAAACACACTCAATGAGCTGTCAGCACTTCTAAGCATATTTTGACACATTAGAGTTGGTTTATCTCTTAACTGAAACCTAGGAAACCCATTTTAAAGAGACATAAGAAAAGTAAATTCACAATTTTTTATGTGGAACAGTCAGTATCTCAGACATCTCAGAATTAAGCCATTTCAGGAAACAGTTCTTGTGGCTATTATTATTAGAGAATGACTTTGCAAGTAGTAAAAAGATAATCCACCCAAATAAGATTACTTGTTACTACTCAAATTAGGAAAGCTTGTGTGTTTTCAAGAAGCTTTGGTTTATTTCATTATAGTCTAACTTGAATTATCTTAATTACAGTAACTCACATGTATCACAGATTACGGAATAGCAAAATCATAAATAAGACATATTTGGAACATCACAATAAGCTTAAGAAGCAAATGCTAGAGCCATGTCTAATAGCAACAGTAAGTTTTGGATCAGTGATATAACCTAGCTTTATAATTTCAATAGAAATATCACTACATGAACTTTAAGTAAGGAAAAAGCTAAGGGAGTTGTATTGTTCATGGTTCCCTAAAACTGTGGTATTAGGATGATCATTTTGTCCTTATAGATATCTCTTGTGTATCCTTGTATATACCTCACATTTATTGAGCACTTGATATAAGCCAGGCACTTTTCTAAATTAAACAATAAACAATAACAGCAAAACTATGAAGTAGATATTCTTTTAATTATGCTGTTGCAGAAGAGGAGACAGGTTAAACACCTTCCTGTGATCAAATAGATAATGCAAAGTTAGGACTCCAACCCTGGACTTTCACCCCAGGACTTTCACCCTGGAGGTCTGTCTCCAGATTTGGCATTCTTTACCACTGTGTGATACTGAATTCCACATTTGCTTTCTAGCAGTGCTAAGGAGGCATTCATAGCATGTCCAGGCTGGGTCCTTGTTACAGAGAATTCTGCCTAAAATTGACCCCTCAGTTCTTTAGCACTACCCCTTTGAGCCTCCATCAAGACAAACAACCCAGGCCTGAGCCTGCTACTTTTCTGTAAAACCAATGTAAGTTATTCTTTAATGTTAATGAAACAAGGTCAAAGAAGGGAAAGATTTCAGGATTCTATTAAAAGTTGCCACTAAGTTATTTCTAGAAACTTCTCCCAGTGTCCATGTGACTCTTCCTTCTTGCAGTGCAGACACAGGGCAACATGGCATCAGCAATTGTGGTATCATTGCTTTCACAGTATTCCTTATATACTTAACCAAGTGTATATTTACTCTGATAATGCTAGAATTAAATAGTTGTATTAAATCAAATATAAGGGGTGTCTGGGTGGTTCAGTCAGTTAAGCGTCTACCTTCAGCTCAGGTCATGATCCAAGTTCCTGGGATCCAGCCCCACTTCAGGCCCCCTGCTCAGCAAGGAGTCTGCTACTTCCTCTCCCACTCCCCCTGCTTGTACTCTCTCATTATCTCTCTCTTTGTCAAATAAATGAATAAAATCTTAAAAAAAAAAATAAATGTAGGGGCATCTGGGTGGCTCAGTGGGTTAAGCCTCTGACTTCGGCTCCAGTCATGATCTCAGGATCTTGGGATCGAGCCCCGCATAGGGCTCTCTGCTCATCAGAGAGCTTCCCCTTCTCCCTCTGCCTGCCTCTCTGCCTACTTGTGATCTCTATCTCTCTGCCAAATAAATAAATGAAATCTTAAAAAAAAAATGTAATTTTCACCCATAGTAGTTGTGTTTTTCCAGAGTAGATATTTCTGAAATAAACAATGACAACAAACCCTCACACCACTTAGTTCTGTTTTATTTGGGGCACTTGCCTGATTTCTGTTCAGTTTTGTTGACGTCAGACCTGTGCTACTACTACATAGGGCCCCATCATTTGGCTTTCCCAGGGGTTAATGCTGCTACTTTGCTTGAGGGTATTGTTCTTAGGTTTGCTCCATGGTATTAATCTTTCTCAAGGTGCCTTTGTAAAGGCTCTTCAGTAAGTCAGAGCTTTTTATGTACATCCCATTTGTTTAGAGCAGAAAAACAATCACACTTTCTTTGTGTCAGAGGAAATGAGCAAGCATACCAGGGGAAGCAGCAAGCAGAGGGAGAAGCAGGCTCACTGCTCCACAAGGAGCCTCATGTAGGACTTGATCCCAGGATGCTGGGATCATGACCTGAGCTGAAGGCAGATGTTTGACAGACTGAGCCATCGAGGCACCCCATCTGCTCTTCATTCATAAACAAAAATACTATATATTTGCTCTTAGGCCTAGGCAGAGCACAAGATATGAAAATGTGCCCAAATTTAAATCTATGGATTTTTAAATCAAAAATACTTTATTGTTGACAGACAAATAAAATACTTCTTATCTGAATTGATTATGAATAGTCCTCAAAGATAAGCAATTAATTAAAGTATAATTAGTCACCTTCACAGTGTAAATGTATAGTAATATTTAACCTTCATATTTTCAAAACAAGGCAATAGTTCTATAAAATTTAAATACAAGGAGAATTTTTCCCACACATAAATGAAATTAATTATTAAAATTATAAAGTTATCTACATCTGTCATTGGAGTCTTCAGTCTCCCTTTGTTTTTTAAAATTTTTTTAAAAGATTTTATTTATTTATCTGATAGAGATCACAAGTAGGCAGAGAGGCAGGCAGAGAAGAGAGCCAATGCAGGGATCTATCCCAGAACCCTGGGATCATGACCTGAGTTAAAGGCAGAGGCTTGATCCCAGGGCCCTGGGATCATTACCTGAGCTGAAGGCAGAGGCTTTAACCCACTGAGCCACCACCCCATTCAGTCTCCCTTTAGTGGGTGCATTTTCCTCTCCCTCGACAGTAGTTCCATACCTGTTTCAGATCTATCAGACTTATAATCTTTTCTTTCATTCAGTATGTCTCCTTATGAACATATGAATTTAGAAATTTTTAGTTTGCAGAATGGTAGATTCAGCAATTCAAGTCATTTTCTCAACTAAAAATTACTGAAAAATAAGTAATCAAAATCCTTTATAAATTAATTCTCAAAATCTTAAAAACATGGAAGTAATGACAAAAGAGTAACAGTTTACAAAATTAAAAGTGAAAAATTAAGGGAACACTAAAGTAAAGACAAATACCACTTTTGCCCCAAAGGCATTGCAAATTAAAGAAAAATAAAATCTTTAGTTTAATGTCCTTGGAGGACAAATGGACCTGAAATAATATCCTAGGACTTGTGCAGGTGAGGAGTCTAGCAGGAAACCCTCTCCACAATATAAGCTTGCACAGCTAAGGGCTAAAACTTCAGTGCAAAAGTGAATGATAAAAAATCCACATAATATTATAGCTCTGGGATGAATTTCTGATATTAAGCTAAAATTTGGTGAGTCACTGGACCAGTAGTGTTCTGGGAACTTTATAAAAACAAATGAAAAATCTCCCTGGAGCTCTGTATCTTCACGTATAGTATGTCTCAGATTATCCCTGCAAATAATTTTTGAGCTGCAATATCAAATCCAGATTCAAAGATACTCAGACACATGAAAAACCTACACTCTATGACAAGGGATTAGTAGAAACAACAGACAACAGAAAAGGATATACATTTATGAGATATTAAATTTAACAGATAAGCCTGGCTATAATGAAATAGCCAGGCTATGTTTAAAAACATAAAGGAAAAGAGTGAAGATATATTTAGGGATAGAGTTGAAAAAATATAGATGTAATAATAAAAAAAAATTAGATTTAGCAGTTACATATAGTCTAGTACATACTAGGCACAACTGATATGACAGTAAACTAGAAGGTAGGTCAGAGAAAAAAAAGCATGCCAAATGCAGCATATAGGCAAAGACTTGAAGGAGAAAAGAAGGGGAAGGGGGAGTGACTGTGTACAAAGAGAATGACAAATTGCCTTCAGAATTTACTCACGCACCTGGCAATGGCAATGCAGATATCAATTGTGTATACGCTAGGTCTGGTCATTTATGTTAATCATTTATTTTAACCAAATATAAATATTGGCAAATCTAAACCAAAATATCAAGAAATTAATTTCGTATACCTCCATATTCTATAGTATTCAAAAGCAGTTATATAACTTTTAATTTAATTTCAGGGGTCGGGTTGCTAAAATTTGAATCCTGGCATTACTAGTTACTAACCATGTGATCTTTCCCAAAAAAGAAAAATGCACTTTTCTGAGGCTTGCTTTACTTTTGCATAAAATGTGAATAAAAATATTCTCCACCTTTAAAGTGGTATTGTGAAGACCCTATCAATTGGCACAGTGGCTGGCACAAAGAAATTGCTCTTTTTAGTAAAATTATGTCACCTGTAAAATGCTTAATTTTATTTAATATATAAAATAAGTAGTATGGATCCAATAAATTGCCTATAATTCAGTTGCTTTGTGCTTCTTGGTGAAGAAAACTCACTAAGAAAAGAAAAACTCTTCTTCCTTACTTTCAAACATATACTCACTCTTTAATATTGTATTCCTGGAAATGATTATAACTTATAAATGAGGTATACTTCTCATCTTGGTAAAATTTAATTTCATCTGTACTGGGTTGCAAAGTAATATAACATTTTATGAGCTTTATAATGTAACATTAACATAAGTTTCTATGTCACTAAATCCCTTTCTGAAATGTATGGGTTGCTAGTTTATTCTATATTATATAACCTTGTTCTTTATTAAATCATTATACTTTTACAAATATTTAGTTTTCTCCCGCATAGTGAATTTTGAACTTTCAGGTAAGAGATATGGCAGGTTCCCTTTGTCTATGAGAGTGTCTTTGGCAGTCACTCTCAAATTCTAGTCCTTATTTGTATTTTCTCACATTTTGAGTTGATCACTGATTTTCAAAATAAATTCACATAATGCCAAGATATATTAGTTTTGTGACCTATAACATTCCTGCATTTTATAAGTCAGATGAGTCATCTTGAAATTTCAGAGTTGACTATAATCTATAGCCTGTTTACTTTAATCTATTTGGCAAAATATACAAAGTAACATAAACATTTAATAGCATAACCTGGCATGTTGTTTGAAAAAAGTGGCAGAAACCATTCCCTTCCCTGTAATCACTCATATTTGCAATGGGAATGTTTGGATTTTCCTAACAAGAAATGATCTCTGTAGACTTGTGCCACTCCTCAAATTTAGGTTGGCTTTTTCACTCTTTTTGACACACAGCAGGCAGTGGAAGACACATATGTCTCAAGAGACCTAGCATGCTTCAGGTTGTTGGCTTGGAATACTGCCCAGCTACTCTGAGAATAAGCCAAGGCTAGCTTGCTAGATGATGAGAGATGTTTGGCTCTGAGACTCCCATTGTCCCAGCAGACAGATACCCAAACACCAGACATGTGATCCTATCCTACAGGAGTCAGCCCTCAGGCAAACTGCCATCTGACTGCAGATGCATGAAGGAGCTCAGATGAGATCAACCAAGCCTGGCATAGATTTGCAGAACTGCTCAGTGCCCAGTCGACCCACAACATTTGTGAACAATGTAAAAAGGTTTTCTTTTGTTAATCCATCAAGTTTTGGTATGATGGTACAGCCGGTCTTATAAAAATTATTTGATTCAGTATGAATTCATAACTAGTAAATAATATGCTTCTTACAATTAACAAGCATTTTAGCACACATCTTAGTTAGGATTTTTTGGTTCTTTTATGTATACCCTAAAATTTTTATAAAGCAAATCATTTCCATATTAGTCAGTTTTACTTAACCACTGTCTTACAAGATAGTCATTTTTATTCTTCAATAGGTTTATCTTTCAAGTTCAGTAGCTTCTAGATTTATACTTTTATAAGTCCACTTGCTGATTCTTTTTTTCCAAGAGTGATTTTAGAATACTTAATTCCTCTTTTAATTTTAGAACTCCTACAGTAACAAAAATAGTCTGATTTCTCAGCAATACATTTGAATAAGCCTAAATTATCTACATAGAGTATAGTAGTTTAGATGGTGTGCATGGATTTCATACTCTTTCTGAAGACAATTTTTGTTCCTTTTAGTCAGTCAATTTATAGTACAGATTGACCTATATTCTTCAAAATTAAAGTACAATTGAGTTAATTAATTTTAGGTGTTCTAAAGTTGATGAAGCCTGTGAGTGAATTTTCTCTTGAAATTCACTATTTTAAAATATTTAATGCTTATTTAATATTAATTCAATGACTAATTTATGGGCATTAACTATTTAACATAAGTGAATGTTAAATAAAATTATAAAACTATTTTCTAATTTTATAAATGTTTATTTTTTAATTATTAGAAAACTTTACCTACAGAACATAAATTTCTATCTCCAAGAATCTTAGCAGAAGAACACAGTGAGAAATTTGATTTCTAGTTTAAGTAAAAAATATTCCAATAACTTTTTCCTGACTAGCAAAATTTTTCATGCTTTAAGTAACAGAACAAAATTAATATCTTCTGAGAAGTTCTTGCCAGTTCTCTCAGGCAGAATTAGTGTGCTAAAACCTGTGCTTATAGAAAATTTTCCTTTTTATATATTTTCACATGTCTCCCCAAGTAATTTCTTAGGTTCCTCAACGTGACATTATCTGTATACTGAAGACTTTCACAGTTGCACATTTTAAGGATTCCTGAAGGTTCAATGAATGAATTCAGTCTGTATTAAATATATTCTTACAGTCAACACATGTTCCTGTTACTCATTTACTATGGCATGAAAAAAAAAATGTGTGATCTTTGCCTCTTAACTCTAAAAATGAGGAAGCATTTTATGTAATTACTGGATGACAGAGTTGGAAGACTGATATTTTACTCATTCTTAGCATAGATAAATTATAAAATTACATTCTAGATGCTCCCATTTGCGTTCTTTTCCCCCCTTATGGGAATATCTATACAATAAGACCACATGTTGATAAAATTTCCAGACTATCCAGTCTGAGGAAGTAACATGATGGATAATTTTTCACTAAATGTGAAACTGCATAAAACAAAGGGAAAATAAAGAATTGGAAAGAGAACTTTGAATATTTCTATACCTAAAATTTCCATATTTTCAAACACATGGAGAAGACAAATTCTGGTATACATTCTCCACTCATTTAAGTTTTTTTTTTTTTCTTAACTGATAGCTAAAATTTATTAAATGATTTTTTTTCACTACAAAATTATTGACTTGAAACAGAAAATCTTACTACAAACACAGGTATTTCTTTTTTCAACATTACTTCCTATTCATTTTTTCTGTGCTAAAGATCAGATAGAGATTGCACAATTTTTAAGTACATACAAATAGTTTGCTTTGCTTTTGGAAATTTACTCCAGAAAACACCCTTACAATACTTTCCAGTTTCACTAGCACTCTCCTTATTTTGTCAAATATACTCACATATAAGTATGTTCACAAAGGCCCTCAGCTTACTGAAGGCCTATTCCTCAAATTTTAATTTTTACTACAGTAGCACATTCTTGTTCCCACCAAAGTTTTATCTATTATGTCCCCAGCTTTTAAATCTTCAAGCAAAAGAACAAAATATCGTTTTGACATGAAATGTAATATAAATTAAGACAACCGAGTAATTGATGTAGCAAAAATATTGTTCTGTCTATAAGGCATTGATTCTTTTCGTATGTCTTTTATCTTATTTATTTATTTATTTTTAAAGATTTTATTTATTTATTTGACAGACAGTGATCACAAGTAGGCAGAGAGGCAGGCAGAGATAGAGGAGGAAGCAGGCTCCCCGTTGAGCAGAGAGCCCGATGCAGGGCTTGATCCCAGGACCCTGGGATCATGACCTGAGCTGAAGGCAGAGGCTTTAGCCCACTGAGCCACCCAGGTGCCCCTTTGTATGTCTTTTAATGAATATTTTATTACAGCCCATGAATTACTGGAGTATATATGTCCCTTTAATCTGATTTGTTAACTTTTAGAGCTTTGTGTACTACTAAGAGTAATATGCTCTTAGCTTCTCCTTTCCCTTATTTAGTTCTATAATTTGTTAACAGGTCTTAAAAGTGCTCTAGCATCAATGAAAATATGTTATATAAAGAATTACAAGGCTTTAGCCCAATAATAGGGGTTACAAAAATGGCTGTAAAAATTATATGTAAAACCCTGATAACATATGAGTACTTAAGATGAGTCTGAAATCTGTCATGGACTTAAATTATATAAGCTTTTTACCTGTAGATAAAAAAGGATGTTAGATGTTGAAGAGCCATCTTGTTCATTTGAGCAAGACTCATATTATAGGATTATTCAATCATATTATGGATAAACATCATCCTAGTAGTTGAAATACAATTTGGAATTCATGTTTTGGAAAGGGTAAATTTTCAGTGTAGTATTAAACCTATGCAAAATATCTGTTGGAGAAAGCCTGAAGCAAGAATTGACTCTCTCTCTTTCTCTCTCCAGATTAGTAAAAGTTAGCATTTGTTACATGTTCCTAAGAAATGACTGGATAAGATGCAGCCTCCATTCATTTGATTGTAGGCTGACAGTAATGAATGATGTGGATACAAGTTGTCAGGAGGGGTGTGCATGGACAGGGTCCTCATTAAATAAAGTAATGGTGATACTGATAGCTCCCTGCAGTGACTCATCATGGAGACAAATGTCCATACATGGAGTCTGACAGATGGTGAATGACAGTTTTATAATTGGATAGTAAGTTGGAAGCCAGCAGATAATGTTCATGTGCTGGATTTATATTTTGCCTACTTTGTGGGCCTTTGAAAATCTTAGTCTCTATAAAAATTGTATGTGTCTTTGTATTTTTCATCCTTCTTCAACTGCTATGTATTTTTTTTCTCTTTTAATGCACTGAAAACTATTCCTGATGGTAATTTTTTCCAGAACATTTCACCATGACCCTGATAAAATGATCTGAATTAGTTGAAACAAAGCCTTAGACAAATGAAAATGTGCTAGAAATTTCTAAAAAAAAAAAAAAAAAAAAAACCCTCTAAATATTATCATAACTCTATTCTGCAGCATGTTTGAATATTGAGTAAGAGTAGTTCCAAGCCAAGTATATAATAATAAAAAAATCATATTCTTTTCTTTTGGAGCAGTAGAATAAATCAATCTTAGTATGATTATAGACTCTTAATTCCCTTTGACCACAAATCTATTTTAAATATAAACTTTTATATCCTTACACACTTAAAAAATAGCAATAGAAATTTCTCACAGCAATTCCTAGTAGAAGCATAGTTACTGGGAAAAAAGAAAAACAGGACATTTCTTTAAGTGGTTTTACTATTAAAATGATGATTGTTGGGAAGAAAAATTGTTAGTTTGGTACCAGAAAATTCTAAGAAATTATACAAAAATACTTATTATGGTACTATAAGGGAATTTCCTAGTTGATCCCAATTAAGGATAGAAGGTCCAAACATGACATAAAATAGGCTCTTTGTTACATTTTACATGAACTTTTCTGTAAATCTTTTCCCATTGAGGTCAAATAAGAGTTGGTACTTCTTTTTCCTCCAATATGGAAAATAATGAAAAAGAAAGAAAAGTTAGTGAATGAGATTCCAGAGCTGTTTCTCTATGGGAAATACAGTGTTTATAGTCAGAGTCAGATCTGTTTCATTGGTGTGGTGGATAGACCGGTGTGGTTGGCTACTGCTATTGTTACACCCTGGTGTTCATGCCCTATATAATCTCCCCCAACTTTGAATGTGAGCAGGATCTATCATTTGCTTCTAGCTTGGAGAATATAGCAGAAGTGAAGGAATTTTGCAAATGTAGTTACGGTTGTTGGTCATTTAATTTTGAGGTAATCAAAAGGGAGATTATCTGGAGTGGGCCTGACTTAAATAAATACATAAAAGAGGACTATACCTATCTGAAGTGAGAGGCTCTGTGATATTTAAGCAAGTAAACTATCATGTTATTGATATTCTCAACAGGATCACACCTTTGGTTAAATGCCCTGTTATTATGTATTTATTTATCTACCATTTTACTTTATTTTTAAAGATTTTATTTATTTGACAGAGAGAGAGATCACAAGTAGGCAGAGAGGCAAGCAGAGAGAGAGAGAGGAGGAAGCAGGCTCCGTGGCAAGCAGAGAGCCTGATGTGGGACTTGATCCCAGAACCCTGAGATCATGACCTGAGCTGAAGGCAAGAGGCTTAACCCACTGAGCTACCTAGGCGCCCCATATCTACTATTTTACTTTATTTTATTTTATTTTTCAGTGTTCCAAAATTCATTGTTTATGCACCACACCCAGTGTCCCATGCAATACCTGCTTAATACCTACCACCAGGCTCACCCAACCCTCCATCTCCCTCCCCTCCAAAACCCTCATTTGTTTTTCAGAGTCCACAGTCTCTCATGCTTTGTCTCCCTTTCTGATTTTCCCTAATTCACTTCTCTCCATCTCCCAATGTCCTCCGTGTTATTCCTTATGCTCCACAAGTAAGTGAAACTATATGATTCTTGACTCTCTCTGCTTGACTTATTTTACTCAGCATAATCTCCTCCAGTCCTGTCCCTGTTGATACAAAAATTGGGTATTCATCCTTTCTGATGGAGGTATAATACTCCATTGTATATATATGGACTATGTCTTCTTTATCCATTCATCTGTTGAAGGGCATCTCTGCTCTTTTCACAGTTTGGTGACTGTGGCCACTGCTGCTATGAATACTGGGATACAGGAAAGATAATAATTATATCATGGAACTTATGATTTATAAATAAAATCCAGTGAGGCAGTGGAGCATATATATTAATAGAGGAAATACACTCACAATGAGTCTTTAGCCTTTCCTTGTCCCCCCATTCACATAGCTCAAGTGCACAGAATTTTGGTTATGATATTTGACAGTTCAGTGCAACTTAAAATGATAACTTTCTCTTTCAGTTCTTACTCATCAGTAGGAAAAAGGTTGAGTGTTAGTGGATATCTCCATATCATTAAATAAAATAAAGACACTTGAGTTAACATTGTGTAATGTTTCTACTCTTCCGGTAAGAATAAAATAAAATACATATATAGATTATGAAATACAAATTATGCAATTTAAGTAAACCTATAAACTAGTTAAATACTCTTATATTTGCATTTAAATTTGACATTATACAGCAATCTTGAGAAAAAAAGAACAAAGCTGGAGGCATTATGCTTTGTGATTTCAAACTATAGTACAAAGGTATAGTAATTAAAATAGTATGGTATTGGCATAAAAACAGATACATGGTTCAGTGGAGCAGAATAGAGAGCTCAGAAATAAGCCCAGGGGCGCCTGGATGGCTCAGTGGGTTAGGCTTCTCCCTTCTGCTCAAGTCATGATCTCAGGGTCCTGGGATCAAACCCCACTTTGGTCTCTCTGCTGAGCAAGGAGCCTACTTCCCTGCCCCCCCGCCCCGCCCTGCTACCTGCCTCTCTGCCTACTTGTGATCTCTGTCAAATGAATAAATAAAATAAAATAAAATAAAATAAAATAAAATAAATAATTTATGACAAAAGAGGCAAGAATATGAAGTGAGGATAGTCTTTTTAGTAAATGGTATTGTGTAAACTGGATAGCCACATAAAACAGAATATAATTAGACTATTATCTTACACTATAGATAAAAATTAACTCAAAATGGATTAAAGACAAGAAAATAAGACCTAAAACTATAAAACTCCAAGAAGAAAACACAGACAATAATGTCCTTGGTGATTTTTTTATGGATCTGCCTCCAAAAACAAAGGCAACAAAAGCAAAAATAAACCAGTGGGACTATATTCAGACTAAAAACATCTGCACAGCAAAGGAAATCATCAACAGTAAAAAGGCAACTAAATCAGAGAAAATATTTGCAAATCACATCTGTAAGGGCTGAATACCCAAAATATATGAAGAACTTATACAACGTAATAGTAAAGAACACAAACACCTTAATTAAAAATTGGGTCAAGGATCTGAATAGATATTTTTCCAAAGAAGACATACAGATAGACAGTAGGTACATGAAAAGATGTATCACTTATCATCAGGGAAATACAATTGAAAACCACAATGAAATATCATGTCACACTTGTTAGAATGGCTATTACCAAAAAGACAATAAATAAAATGTGTTGGTGAGGATGTGGAGACAAGAGAAACCTTGTACACTGTAACTGGATGGTACAGCTATCATTGAAAATAGTATGGGCGTAGGATTTTGGTAAGATCTGTGAGGATCTTATCTTACAGATGCACAAAGGGAAGGCCTTAGAGGCTGGAAGAGACTGCTTATCATAAGGCCCCTGGGGAGTCATTTCAGGAAATTACATTTTACTTGTGACTCTGCAGGCTTATATGCATGAGGGCTATTGTCAGTGTAAGGCTGTGCAGACCACTTAGCTAAACAAAAAATATGCTGGGCAGGAGTACCATGGAGTACCTTAGCTAAACTCTCAACAGAAAGTGAAAAAGAAAGGAATGTATGTCCAACATTCCAGCTTTTGAGGGGACTATATAAGAGACTATTTTCTGTCTGGCATGTCTCAAAGCACTGATGGGGAACAGCACATTTTCTATGTTTGGTCACCATGAAAACAAAGAAGAGCTGAGCATCTGTGGCAGCATGAAAGAAACTGCAGTACTGAAGAAGAGATTAACAGCTTTTGAAAAAGAAATCCACAAATTACTCTAATTAGGACATTGCATGTACATCTGAAGAAAAGATTCACCCTCCAAAAGGATTTGGGGGCTCCAAGAATCTCTAGCCAGGTTGACTAATGGAGGTCTCCCATACAAATCCAGTCCATTACAGAAGGGAGAGTGGTTGTTTTTATCAAATGCCCATAACTTGAGCAAAACAAACAAGCAAGCAAACAAAGAAACATGGCACAATGAAAGGAATACAATAAATCTCCAGAAATCAACCTTATAGAAGAGGAGAACTATGAATTACCTGACAAAGAATTAAAAATAATCATCTTAGAAAAGTTCAGTGAGCTATAAAAACATAACAGATAGACAACTAAATGTAAGCATCTGGACTAGTATAATTGAGTTAAAAAAAAAAGAAATGAATAGAGGAGTTCAACAGCAGACTTCATTAAGCAGAAGAAAAAATCCATGAACTGGAAGACAAGTAATTTGAGTCAGAAGAACAATAAGAAAAAATAATGAAGAAACATGAAGAAAGCCTGAGAGACTCGTGGACCAATATAAGCATTATGGGAATCTCTGAAGGACAAGAGACAAAGAATGGCATTGTTATGGACTGAATGTTTGTGTCATACCCAAATTCATATGTGGAAATTCTAGCCTCAAAAGAGATAGTACGAGGACATGGGATTTTGGGAGGTGATTAGATCATGAAGGTGGAGCCCTTATGAATGGAATTGTGCTCTTATAAAAGAGAACACAGAGAACTCTCTCCCCTTCTTGTCATGTGAAGATACAATGAAAAGATGACAATCCATAACCTGAAGAGGGCTCTCACCATAAGCTAACTATAATGGCACACTGATCAGAATTCTAGTCTCCAGAACTATGAGAAATAAACTTGCTATTTATAAGCCATGTAGTCTATGGTATTGCATTGTAACAGCCTGCACTGAGAAGACAGGGACAGAGAAACTATTTGAAAAACTAATGACTATTTGAAAAACTTCCCAAATTTAAGGAATAAAACGGGCATCCAGATTCAAGGAGCTCAAAAAGTTCCAACCAGGATGAGCCTGAAGAGTTCTACACAGAGAACATTATAATCAAACTGTCAGAAGTAAAATATAATCTCGAAACCAGTTAAGACAGATGTGACTCATCATGTACATGGGAACTCCAGTAAGATTATCAAATTCTCAGCAGAAACATTACAAGTTAGAAAGGAGAGGAATGATAGCACTTTCAAAGTACTGAAAGAAGAAGAAGAAGAAGAAGAAGCAGAAGAAAAGACAACCAGGAAAACCTATCCTTCAAAAATAAAGGAGATATAGAGACCTTCCAAGATAAACAAAAATTGAGGGTGTTGATTACCACAAGAGGTATGTGGACCACTAGATGCTAAAGGAACTTCTTTAAGTTGAAATGAAGGCCACTAGATAACAATATAAAAGCATACAAAAATGTAAAAGTATCTAGTAAAAGTAAACATATAGACAAACATAGAATCCTGTAATTCTGTTAAGTTGGTATGTAAATCACTTTCTATTCTGGTATAGAATTTAAAAGCTAGAGTAGCTAAAATATCACAGAAAAGTAACAAAAATAACTATATCTGTGAAACTATGTAATACAAAATATTAAAAGGTATAATTTGTAATATATAAAACTATTTAACACAAAATATTAAAAGGTATAATTTTTAACATTAATAAGGAATGTTAATAATAAGGAAGAGATTTAAATAAGTGGAATTTTAGTATATGATTTAAATTACCAGTCTAAAGTACAATTGACCATTGAAAAATGTGGGAAATAGGTATACTGACCTTCCACACACTTGAATATCTGAATATAACTTTTGACTTCACCCAAACTTAACTACTAATAGCCCACTGTTGACTGAAGTCTTGCTGATAACAAAAATAGTTGATTAATACATGTTTTATATGCTTTATGTGTTATATACCAAATTCTTACAATAAAGTTAGAGAAAACAAAATGTTAAGAAAATCATATGGAAAAGAAAATACATTTACAGTATTGTACCGTATTTATTGGGGAAAAAAAAAGCTTATACGTCATGCAGTGCAAAACCATGTTGTTTGAGGGTCAACTGTAGATTGTTATGTTTCATGTATTCCCTCAGTAACCACTAAGAAAATACCAATAGGGGCCACCTGGGTGGCTTAGTGGGTTAAGCCTCTGCCTTCAGCTCGGGTCATGATCTCAGGGTCCTGGGATCGAGTCCCACATCAGGCTTTCTGCTCGCCAGGGAGCCTGCTTCCTCCTCTCTCCCTCTCTGCTTGCCTCTCTGCCTACTTGTGATCGCTCTCTGTCAAATAAATAAAATCTTTTAAAAAAAAAAAAAGATACACAGAAAAAAATGAGAAAGGAATCAAATCATGTCACTATAAAAAACAATCTGTGAAATACAAATGAAGGCATCAAGAGAGGAGAGGCTTGAGAAAAGCTGTAAGGCAGACAGAAAATAATGAACAAAACGGCAATAGTCAGTCCTTCCATATCAGTAATTATTTTAAATATAAATGGATCAGACTATCTCATAAAAAGATATAACAAGAAAAGACAAAGAATGAATGGATTTAAAAGAAGATCCAACTTAAGACAGTCCCTCAGAATTAAGGACGCACATAAACTAAAAGTGCAAGGGTGGAAAAAGATAGTCCATTCAAATGGTAATGAAAAATAGCAGGAGTGGCCATGCTTATATCATACAAAATGGACCTTGCAGTCAAATTAGTCTGTGAAAAGCTGTCATAAAAGATAAAGAACATTATATGATAATAAGACGATGAACTCACTAGAAAAATATAAAATTATAAAATATATATATATAAACGATAGCAGAGCACACAAATAAGTGAAATAAACATTGATGAAACTGAAGTGAGACAGTAAGAAAATACTAATAGGACATTTCAGTTCTTGCCTCTTAATAAGAAATAGACCAACCAAATAGAAGATCCATGGAAACAGAGGCCTTGAACAAGTCTATAGACCAAGTGAAACTAACATTGCAAACCTGACATGTAGAGAACATTTTACCCAACAACAGCAAAATACACATTCAGGTGCACATGGAACATTCTCTAGGATGGTTCATATGAAAACAGAAAACAATGGAAAATTTAAAGATTTTTAGAAATTAAACAGGATACTCTTAACCAATATGTCAAAGAAGAAACTAAAAAATATTGAGATACATAAAACTTAAAAAACAATATACCAAAATTTGTGGGACAGAGCAAAAGCAGTACTAAGGGAAGTTTATAACAATAAACATATACATTGAAAAAAAAGAACAGTATCTGAAATCAACAGCCTAACTCTATACCGTAAGGAAATATGAAAAGAAGTAAAACTAAGCCCAATGTTAGCAGAAGAAAATAAAGATGAGAGAATAAATAAATGGATTACAAAAATTTCCAATGAAACTAAGAGTTCATTGAAAAGAGCAACAAAATTGGCAAAACATTGTTTAGGCTAGAAAAAAAGTGAAAAGACTAATAACAAAAACATGAAATGAATGAGGTTACATCTGATGCCAGTGAAATAATAAAAATAAGAAAAATGTTCATAAGAGACTACTATGAATAATTATATACCCAGAATTTCAATAATTTAGAAGAAATGGAAAAATTCCTAGAAAACACAACTTGCACATACTAAATCAAGAAGATATTGGAAATCTGAACAAATCAATAATAAGCAAGGAGATTGAATCAGTAGTCAAAAATCTTCCAACAATGAGATATCACCTCATACTTGTCAGAATGGCTGAAATCAAAAATAAGAAAGAACAGCTGTTGGTGAGGGTATAGAGAAAATGGCACCCTCTTGCACTGTTGGTGGGAATGCAAACTGGTACAGGCACTCTGGAAAATAGTGTGGAGATTCCTCCAAAAGTTAAAAATAGAACTACTCTGTAATCCAGCACCTGCACTACAAAGAATGCAAAAATACTGATTGAAACGGCTATATGAACCCTGATGTTTATAGCAGCATTATCAATAATATCCAATAAGTAAACTGTCCAGGTATCCAAACAGTCCAACAGTCCATCAGCTGATGAATGGATAAAGATGAATGAATAAAGATATGCATGCACGTGCACGCACACACACACACAAACCACTTCTTCTTTATCCATTCATCAGTTGATGGAGATATATATAGTGGACTATTACTCAGCCATAAAAATGTAATGAAATCTTGCCATTTGCAATGACATGAATGGAGCAACAGAGTATGATGCTGAGTGAAATAGATCAGAAAAAGAAAAATACCATATGGTTTCATTCGTGTGGAATCTAAGAAACAAAATAAATGAGCAAAGGGAAAATAATGAGAGAGAGGGAGAGAGAGAAACCAAGAAACAGACTCTTAACTATAGAGAACAAACTAATGGTTACCAGAAGGGAGATGGGTGGGTAAAATAAAAACGTGCCCTAAGGAGGGCACTCGTGAGGAGCACTGGGTGTTGTATAGAAGAGATGAGTCACTATACTGTAAACCTGGAATTAATATTATACTCTATGTTAACTAACTGGAATTTAAATAAAAACTTAAAAAAAAATCTTCCAACAAATAAAAGCCTAGGACCAGATGGTTTCATGGGTGAATTCTACCAAACAGTTAAAGAAAAACTAATACCAATCTTTCTCAAACTCTTCCAAATAATGGAAGAGAAAGAAACACTTACAAACTCATTTTTCAAGTCAGCTTTGCTATAGTCTCAGTGACTGATATTTAGTTGTTGATTGCTGAGACATCCATTTCAAAGACATCCATCTCAAATAAACGTATTTTCGTCTGTATGTCACAGGAACTAGGAAACCAACTAAGTAAGCAGCCAGACCACCCCACCCATGAAGTTCCCCTTTTAGAAAGCTCTGGGTAAGGTGCCTCGTTAGCGCAGTAGGTAGCGTGTCAGTCTCATAGAAAGCTCTGGGTAACCTAGGTAACTGACCATGTCAGTGACTCATTCCCAACCAGTTCCTTAATTCCCACTCTTATTGTTTAAATTTGCCAATAAAGAGTAAACTTGTAAAACCTTAGTCATTTCACCCTCAGACTCTAATAAAGGCAGAGTCTCAGACCTACACTAATTTTCTGCTCTAATAAGGACCCTGATATGATTGGATTAAGGTCCACCCTAAAGACTTCATTTTAACTTAATCACCTCTTTAAAGACCCTATCTCCATAAGAGACTCCTAACTATGGAAAACAAACTGATTGTTGATGGAGGGAGCGGGGATGGGCTAAATGGGTGATGGGTACTGAGGAGCACACTAGTGATGAGCACTAGGTATTGTATGTAAGTGACGAATCACTGAATTCTACATTTGAAACCAATTTTACCATATATATTAACTAGAATTTAAATAAAAATTTGAAATTAAAAAAGTGAAGACCTTATCCAAATATAGTTATATTCTGAGATACTGGGGGTCAGGACTTCAACACAATAATGGGGCGTGGGGGGACACAATTCATCCCATAACTATTCCTAAATGGAATATACTGCCTTAAGTCACCTAAAACCACCATTAAAATGACCTACTCTATTTATTTACATATAATCATTATATAATGATTATTATACTACTTATATCTCTATATAAGTAGGTTGCTAACTATGGTTAACTATAATATGTAGCATCCTTACAAAGGCCAAGTATTGACCTGAAGTTGTTATCAAATGACTTATGTATATTTTCACAACTTTATAATGCAATTAACCAAATGCCTATATCTACAAATATGCTTTTCAAATATGTAGCACAAGATAGGAATATAAAAATCTTTAAAGATTAGCATTTTATCTCAATGAAACACTCACTTATCTTTAAAGTAGCAAGAAAAGAGATTGATTTTTGCTTTCATCTGCTAAAATTGTCTTGCTGATTTCCAGAATTGTTATTCATTTACTTATAGAATACTCATGGGCAGAAAACTTACAAGAGGGAAAAAGCATATTGAAAAGCTGATGAGCACAAGATGGAAAGTGTTCAAAATCATTAAATGTATTCACAAAGGATTTTATCTCTATCTTTCCAATATAGATAATATACCACTATATCAAATAAAAAACTATAAATTTAATTGTCATCTTGATATTAAGCTTTCTAGAAAATGGAAAAATTCTTATGACAATTTAATTTCATAAAACAATTGCTTACTAAGTTGTCAAAATTTATAGAACAAAATATACATTTTACAGTGATAGATTTCATTAACAATGTTATAGAAACCAATTTTATATATTATATAAAGTTTCTTTTAGACAGATGGATTAACATACTATCACTGTTTGCCAACATCCAAAATTCCATCAGGGGATTACAGATATTTTGAGTTAAAAATAACCTTATTGCCAGATACATGAAAAGAAAAAAAAATGCCTTAAAGGAAGAAACCACATATTTTATTGCAATTTTCTGCAGTGGCAAACCAGAGTAGACATATACAATAAACAATAGTAAAGTTTTAAATCTTATTTTTATTTTGAATTTGGTAATAAATTTTAAATAACTACTAATTTTCAAATTATGTTAGCACAACTTTCAAAAACATTCAGTTCTCATAAGCTTAGAACTATCAGATATACCAAGTCATACAGTCAGATAAGTATAGCAACAGTATATCACGCAATGGAATTTACATTTGTAGATCATACCAACCAATTTATATTTGGGATCATGATTAATTTATGTAAGTAGTTAGGCAGAAACTTGTATCACCTTTCACTTTTGGACTGACTATTCTCTCTTAGCTCACTGTCTAATGGCTTCATGAACTTGGTTTATGACCAGCTGATAAAGTAAGAATAAAACTTGGACCAGGGTTATAGGTTAAAGATGTTTCAACTTGATATGATGGCAGGACTGAAAAATACCAAAGATACATTAAAGTTCCACTTAGGGTTAACTGCAAAGGGAAGTAATGAAGGAATAAGTCCTCCAAGTAGGTATAATTTTAAATAGGGCACATGGGCATCTGTGTTGTGCAGAAGGAAATATGGTCTGAAATAAGAATATACACATACTGCTGGTTAGTGGTAAATGGTTGCTTACTGATATAGATTAGAGATTAGAGACAGAAAATTTTGGGGATGAACTATGTAGGCACAGAGTGCCCAGGATTTGTACCTTTTGTGGATTTCCACCAGAGAGTTCACTACAGAGGAGATCTCATCTAGTATCTGTCAGCCATCTCTATTTTCAGCTGTTCCAGTACTGCACAATAGGCACATGAGTAAGAAAGCCACAGTGGTAGCATTTAGTGCCTCTCTGCAAATATATTTTTAGCAACTGTTGATATTAAATTTGAGACTTGGCATCTGTGTACACGAAGAAAGAGCCTCGGTTCTGATCCAGATCATCAAGGGAAAGAAACAGTCACTTGGTGGCAAAATTGATTACATCAAATACCTTCCAAGCATAAAATCTAAGTGTATCAGACATAATAGAATAAAATGATTCTATCTAACAGCAGATGGAAAGATTGTGAATTCTTCGATACATTGGGAGTATAGGAAATGTTCTTATGACTCTAAATCCTGAAAAAATAAAGAGTGATGAGTTTCACAGAACTAAAATAAAAAGAGGGAGGCAGAGTAAGAGAGGTAATAGAAAAACCTCACTCCCCACCAAAATCACAATTTTTAGATGGCAAAATTATTTCATTAGCGATATACAAAATGTAAATTGAAAGATAAATGATAATTGCAACTTATGTCATAGATAAGTATTGTTCCTTATGTATAAAAATTTTATAAAAAGAATACAAAGACAGACAACCATATGAAGAGACATGGCAAGTAATAGGAGCATAGTGTTCAAAGAAAAACAAATGCAGTGGATAAGATGAAAACTTAAATGAGGTTATATACACAGAAGGAATCAGGTGGGGGAACAGATATGGTAACTCAACATCTTTGAATCTACATTTTTTTATTTGACATTAAAACAGTAAATGTTTTTACAATTACAAAACAAAATAAAATTGACATTTAAAAAAGGGATTTCTAAAAACCAAAGCAAACTAAAACAAATGCACTTACTCAGGTATTGAGCTAATAGCTTAACCACACAGAGAGTAATTATTCCAAGATATTTTAAAGCTGAGTAATTTGACTGCACATCCCTAGTAGGATATAAGCTAACAACAAAATGAAGTGTAAGAAAGACTTAAACATTTTTTATAACCATGTTTTAGTAATAATATTGATGTTATTCTATGTTAGATATATTAATCCGTATATGAATATACACTTCTTAGTCATATTTATACATATACATATAAATATATATACATGTATTTAAGTTTGAGAAAAAGCAAGTAATTGTATTAATATCATTAGCAAACAAGATGTATTTTAAGAGAAAGTATAAATAATAAATTATATTAGTTCAAATCTGTAGTAGATAAAATACTTCAATCTTAAATTGGAATTGGCCATATAGGTATGAATTCATGTGCTTATACTAAAAATAAAGTTAGGGGCACCTGGGTGGCTCAGTTGGTTAAGCATTTGACCCTTATTTTGGACTCAGGTTATGATCTCAGGTTTGTGAGATTGAGCCCTGCATCGGGCATGGAGCCTTCTTAAGATTCTTTCTCTCTCCCTTTCCCTCTGTCCATCCCACCACTAACCTCCCACTCACACACACACTCTCTCTCAACTCTAAAAAAAAAAAAAAAAGTAATAAAAAGGTTTAAAAAAACATGTATGTTGAAATTATATATGGACATAGGTAAAAAATATATATGCATATGTATATATTTCTTACTTCTACTCTCCCATGTGGAGATCCAGAATCAACGATAATTCATTAGTAATGATCATTCCAAATGTTTATATTGTGTTTCTAATGACCATTATTCATTCAAAAAAAACCAGCGTTCCTTAGGTGGCAGATAATAGATGTGGAGCAAGCTATATACATATGAGAATTAATGATATTATTCAGATAATATTTCAAAATAAATTCAGAAATATTATTCAGATATTATTACTCTAGGATGACCTTCATGATATTATTCAGGGATTCTCTGAAAGAATATTGAATTCATCTTAAAAGGGAATAAAAAGTAACTTAAAGAGGGTCCCATTCACCAAATATAGGACAAAGCTATAAAGGAACTAAATATGCACTTCTGACTTTTCTATGTGAAGTGGATCTTCGGCAACAAAAAGTTGGGAGAATCTCCTTTTTTTAATAGAAAAATTCTGCCAATAAATGAAGAAGAAATGGTATAATTAGAATTTAAAGTTCCATGAATAAAATAATAGGTCTAGATTACAGGTGAAAAGCTGGGGATTTTTATAATAAATAAACCAAAGCACCTGAACCCATCGATGAATCTTACCACCCAAAAAGAGTTACAGCTTTACATTATGTACCTTGTGACATGATGCAAGTACATATTCTTGGGCAAAATGAAACCTAAATCCCATTAAACCTCTTCATCTAAATGCCAGTTTATTGGGGGATAGATATATTATACCAATAATAGGGATCCAGTCAGTCAAATAGATGGTGAAAACCATACAGGAAAAATGTACTGGTTTCTTCCACAAGTAATGGTGAAAAGAAAATAAAAGAAGATGTAGAATAAAAAGATCTAAGAAACCTATCAAATAAATTCAGTAAATGAACTATGGATCCTCATTTGAACAAACTAACTTTTAAAATGTGAGAATGAAGGAAATGTTAATAATGACTGGATAATTGATAATATTATGAAATAAGTCAATATTTTAGAAGTTTGTGTAGTTATGTGATATGTAATAAATGAGATATTTATTACATTATTGGCAATCCTGAAAAATAATGACAGTTGCTTAATTTTTTGCTTTGAGATTAAACCTATAGATTAAAAACTATACATTATAATTTCATTGACTATAGAAGCCCAGAACTATAATATGCTATGAAAACGAATTTCTGTTTTTTCTTTTTTCATTATTATTATTTTTAAAATTTTATTTTATTTTTTCAGTGTTCCAAGATTCTTTGTTTATGCACCACACCCAGTGCTCCATGCAATACATGCCCTCCATAATACCCCCCACCAGGCTCACCCAACCCCGCTCTCCCCTCGAAAACCCTCAGCTTGTTTTTCAAGAGTCCACAGTCTCTCATGGTTCATATCCCCCTCCAATTTCCCCCAATTCACTTTTCCTTTCCTTTTCCTAATGTCCTCTTTGTTATTCCTTATGCTCTACAAGTCAGTGAAACCATATGATAATTGACTCTCTCTGCTTGACTTACTTCACTTT
The DNA here is from genome assembly GCF_022355385.1 of Mustela nigripes. Classification (NCBI taxonomy): domain Eukaryota; kingdom Metazoa; phylum Chordata; class Mammalia; order Carnivora; family Mustelidae; genus Mustela; species Mustela nigripes. Next base: position 112,936,086 of record NC_081557.1, on the reverse strand, counting down.
GCATATATTTTTTTATAAACCTATAATGTATTATTTGCTTCAAGGGTACAGGTCTGTGAATCATCAGTTTTACACAATTCATAATACTCACTGTAGCACAGACCCTCCCCAATGTCCATAACCCAGCCATCCTATCCCTCCCTGCCACCCCCAGCAACCCTCAGTGTTTCCTGAGATTAGAAACTCTAATGGCTTGCTTGTCTCCTCTTAAAAAGAATGTGGTATTTAGATAACATTAATGGGTTATTGTTGCTTACATGTTGATATAAAATGACCGTTAGCCCTAATGGTCAACAACAACAAAACACCTTGAAGGTACTTGATTTTTCTCGTGCTGTCATTTCCTACAATTATTTTTAACTTACAATCTTTTTCGTGACAATACATCTCAAATAATTACAAATAGCTGGTCAAAAATATTATATTTCCACAGATGGCATTTATCCTTGTGATTATATTGGACACACCCAGATAATCTAGGATGACCTTCTTGTTTTAACAACCTCATTTACTCACACCTGCAAAGCTCTTTTTATCATGTAAGGTAACATATTCTCAGGGAGAATTAGGACTTGGACATCTATGGATGTGGACATAATTTGTCCTACAACACTCTAATATAGAATTAAGATTTCTTTGCAAAATACAAACAGCAACTGAGCCATTAAATATATTTTCAGTAATCATCAGCTTATTTCAATACATTAGGAAATTTTTAGTCTGATACATCATTTCCATTTTTGTCTGTTTCTAATTTAATTTTTCATTCCATGCCAACAAGTTAGAAAAGTGAGAACAAACAACAACAATGACAAGATTGCCAGATGGCCTTTTAAAAGGGTGTTACTGGGTTTATCTAGTTATTTATGTGCTGTTGTGTGAGACATGAGAAAAATTACTGTTAAAACCTTTTAATTTTGATCTAAAAAGAAAAAAATACTATTTTCTGTAATTTTAATGTTGATTTTTATTAAATGAACAGCTATCCATGACATATATCATGTGCCAGATGCCATCCTGAGTACCTTATAAATATCACTATGGTTAGTCTTCAAGTATTCTTACTATTCCCATTACAAATGAGGAAACTGAGTCACAGAGAGTTCAGGTGTCTTGTGTAAAATGGCACAATTAGTAAATGGTGGATCGAGGATTCCCACCCAAGTAATCTGGTTCCACCAAAGGAAGATCCTGCAGACTTAGCCACTACACTAAGGTTGCTTATGAGTCAGAAAGCATAATTTGATACTAAAGTAATGATGCTTATTTTTTAACTGCTGATAAATCAGGAGTTCCCACTATTGCAATCTCTCAAGTGATATCTTTTTCTCAATAAATAGAGATTTGTCCCAAGTCAAAGTCAATGTACAAGTAAAATTGAGTTTGGGTGGCAGGGTCCCTGCTATCCCCAGCCACTGCTTGCAAACTTAACATGTATCTTGAGTGATCTGTGCCCTGTTGTTCATTTCAGGCCACGTTCAGACTCCCCCTCCTTTAGTTTCATTTCCTCCAAAGATGTTAAGTCTCTGGTACGTCAGAACTGTACAAATAATTACAAAGTTTGTATATGTGCTGCCGAAGCGAGCACCAAATAATTACAAAGTTTGAAAGGGAAAGATTCAATGTATCTTCCCAGTTGTTGATGAAAGTGACCTAAAGAAGATTGAGTTACCAAATGGGAGATCCTGTATACACACATTTATATATCTTGTACATTATATAACAAAAATATAATTGAGCAAACACACACACATATATAGGTGGTATATTTGTGTGTGTGTGTGTATATGTACACACATATATATTACCTATGAACTATCATTTCAGAAGAATAATCAATGTCTTTGTGATACTATAAAGCACCTGTCCCACTTAACCAAAAACCAGTGTAAAATGGATTTTTTTCCGTTAAGTCTTTTTATACTGAGATGAATAAAATTGCCTTGCTCAACATGAGTTATATATTATCTGTGTCTTTATTCTAATACACTAATTTAAAATCAGTTGTTGGAATGTAAGATTATTTGAAGGCAAAAGACAAATATTAATTAGGTTCTTAAAAGCAAATACAGGAGAGATAACATCATATTCTATCTATAATTTCAGAAAAACTTAAAAATAAATTAGCACCCTTGATATTTAAAAGTTTATACTTAAAAAAATTAATTCCAGTATAGCTAACATACACTGTTATATTGGTTTCAGGAGTACAATATAGTAATTCAACAATTCTATACATTACCTGATGCTCAAGATAAGTGTACTCTTAATCTTCTTTACCTATTTCACCCATCCCCCAATCACCTGACCTCTGGTATCCATCTGTTTTCTTTAGTTAAGTGTGTTTTTTGGTTTGTCTCTATTTTTTCTTTGTTTTGTTACTTAAATTCCACATATTAGTGAAAAATCATTTACTTTTGAGAACTGACATAACAGGTGCTAAGAATTTCAATTCCATTTTTATTCTTAGATAGCCATAAGACACATTTTAAATTTAGGTCCAAATTTATATATTTCTATTGCTTCACATCATCCTGTAAGGATGATTTTTATATTTGTTCTCACCTCAATTTTTCCCAAAACCTTATTTACAAAAATGAGGTAATTAAGCAATTTATTCTTAGGGTACAAAACTATAAAGTTATGAGATGTGATCTTTTGTTTGAGGATTTTGTGAATTTCTGCTACTGAATTTCTTACCCATTTGGTTTATGTAATAATGTATAATTTGTAGTAAAATGAGATTTTAAAGCTTTCCACACAAATAAGTCTTATAGAAATCTAGGAAAAAACCACCCCCAATTAAAAAAACAAAAAGACAAAAATAAAAACTTAAGAAAAGTGGGCAAAGAACTTGAATAAACATATTTGTCAAAGAAAATATGTAAATGGCCGGTAAGTACCTGAGGCAGTGTTCAAAATAACAAATCATTAGGGAAATGCAAATCAAAACACAATGATAGTACTCTGTCCATTATAATGGCTATTATCAATAAGACAGAAAATAGTTAAGTGTTGAGAAACACTTAATGATAGTACTGTTGAGAAACACAATGATAGTACTCTGTCCATTATAATGGCTATTATCAATAAGACAGAAAATAGTTAAGTGTTGAGAAAGATGTGGGGAAATTAGAAACTTTGTGCATTGCTGTTGGAATGCAAAAGGTGCATTTGTTGTGAAAAATGGTATAGTAGCTCCTAAAAAAATAAATTTATGATTATTATATGATGCAGAAATTCACTTCTGCATATATACACAAAAGAATTAAAACTAGGGACTTGAATAGATATTTGTACACCAATATATGAAAGAAATGTAGTTTATACATACAGTGGAATATTATTCAACTTTAAAATGAAATAAAATTCCAGTATATGCTACAACGTGGATAAACTTTGAAGACATTATGCTAAGTGATGTAAGTCAGAAAAAAAGGATGAATATTGTATGATTTCACTTATATTAGCTTTCTAGGACAGTAAAATACATAGAAACAGAAAATTGAATAGTGGTTACCAGAGGCTGAAAGAAGGACTGAAATGGGAGTTTATTGTATAAAGGGTACAAAGCTTCATTTTGGGAGGGGGGAAATTTTGAAGTTGTATAACGTTATGAGTGTCCTTAATGCCACTGAACTGTATATGTAAGATGATTTAAATGGCAAATTTTATGTTGTGTGTATTTTTACATGATAAAAATCTGGAAAAATCTTGAGTTAAAAAATCAAGATCCGTGCTCTAGGACCTAGGTAGGAATTAAGTAACTTTTCTTTGTAGCTCAGAAAAATAATAAGCAATATTTTTATTTTGATACAAATCAATTTTTATCTTTGATTATTTGATTTGTTTCAATATACATTTGAGAACAAGACATATATTTTGTATTAATAAAACCATCAGAACTAAAAGTTTTTAAGAAACAAACACTAGTTCCATTTTCTCCTAAAAGTGAAAATGATTCATATTCATCATAAACATTAAAAAAAAAAGATGAAAAAAAGCAAGTAAATTTAAAAATTGAACAAATTATTCCTCTCAATAGAAATCATATGTAATATTTGGTAGCTACTATTCCAAACATGCACACATGGGTTGTTTCCATATTTTGGCTATTGTAAATAATGCTGCAATAAACATAGGGGTGTATATGTATTTTCTTTTTTTTTTTAATTTTTAATTTTTAATTTATTTTCAGCATAACAGCATTATTCATTATTTTTGTACCACACCCAGTGCTCCATGCAATCCTTGCCCTTTCCAATACCCACCACCTGGTTCCCCCAACCTCCCATCCCCCCGCCACTTCAAACCCCTCAAATTGTTTTTCAGAGTCCATAGTCTCTCATGGTTCACCTCCCCTTCCAATTTCCCCCAACTCCCTTCTCCTCTCTAACTCTCCATGTCCTCCATGCTATTTGTTATGCTCCACAAATAAGTGAAACCATATGAATTGACTCTCTCTGCTTGACTTGTTTCACTCAGCATAATCTCTTCCAGTCGCGTCCATGTTGCTACAAAAGTTGGGTATTCATCCTTTCTGATGGAGGCATATTACTCCATAGTGTATATGGACCACATCTTCGTTATCCATTCATCTGTTGAAGGGCATCTTGGTTTTTTCCACAGTTTGGCGACCGTGGCCATTGCTGCTATAAACATTGGGGTACAGATGGCCCTTCTTTTCACTACATCTGTATCTTTGGGGTAAATACCCAGTAGTGCAATGGCAGGGTCATAGGGAAGCTTTATTTTTAATTTCTTGAGGAATCTCCACACTGTTCTCCAAAGAGGCTGCACCAACTTGCATTCCCACCAACAGTTTAAGAGGGTTCCCTTTTCTCCACATCCCCTCCAACACATATTGTTTCCTGTCTTGCTAATTTTGGCCATTCTAACTGGTGTAAGGTGATATCTCAATGTTGTTTTAATTTGAATCTCCCTGATGGCTAGTGATGATGAACATTTTTTCATGTGTCTGATAGCCATTTGTATGTCTTCATTGGAGAAGTGTCTGTTCAGATCTTCTGCCCATTTTTTGATATGATTATCTGTTTTGTGTGTGTTGAGTTTGACGAGTTCTTTAGAGATCCTGGATATCAACCTTTTGTCTGTACTGTCATTTGCAAGTATCTTCTCCCATTCTGTGGGTTGCCTCTTTGTTTTCTTGACTGTTTCCTTGGCTGTGTAGAAGCTTTTGATTTTGATGAAGTCCCAAAAGTTTAGTATTTTCAAATTGATAAGTGGTAAATACCCACTAGTAGAGTTACTAAATCATATGGTATTTTTATTTTTAAATTTTTGGGAACCTCCATACTGCTTTCCACAATGGCTGCACTAATTTACATTCCCATCAATAGTGCACAAGTGTTCCTTTTATTCCACATCCTCACCAATACTCATTATTTCTTGTGTTTTTTATTTTAGCCTTTCTCCTTCATCAACATCCTCTGAGCCGCTTCCCTTCTGGTAACCATCAGTTTGTTCTCTATAATGAAGAGTCTATTTCTTGGTTTGTCTGTTTCTCTCTCTTTTTTCCTTTGTTTGTTTGTTTTGTTTCTTAATTCCATATATTTGTGAAATCATATGGTATTTTTCTTCCTTTACTGACTTATTTTACTTAGCTCCTCTTAAAATTTTATTATTTGTGGTCTTTTGGTTTGTTTGTTTGTTTTGGTATTGAGTTGTAGAAGTTCTTTATATATTTTGGATATTAACTCATTATTGGATATATCATTTGCAAATATCTTCTCCCATTCAGTAGGTTGTCCTCTTGTTTTGTTGATGGTTTCCCTTGCTTTTTATTTGAGTGTAATTGGCACACAAGGTTACGTTAATTTCAGATGTTATTTGACCAGTTTTTATATTATGTTATAGTCACCTTAGTGTAGCTGTCATCTGTTACCATATAATGCCATTGTAATATCATTGACCATATTCCTTTTTTTTTTTTAAGATTTTATTTATTTACCTGAGAGAGAGAGAGATTGACAGGGGAGAGGGTCAGAGGGAGAAGCAGACTCCCTGATGAGCAGGGAGCCTGATGCAGGACTTGATCCCTGGACTCCAGGATCATGACCTGAGATGAAGGTAGTCCCTTAACCAACTGAGCCACCCATGCACTCCTGACTATATTCCTTATGCTGTGCCTTTTATCCCCATAACTTATTTATTCTTTAACTGGAAGCCTGTAACTCTTATTCCTCTTCACCCATGTTGCCCTAGAACCTCCCAATCTGGTAATCATCAGTTTGTTCTTCGTATTTACAGGTCTGATTCTGCTTTTTGTTTGTTTATTAACTTTTTGATTCTCATATGAGTAAAATCTCATATTTGTCAGTCTGATTTATTTTATTTAACATAATATTCTGTAGGTCTATCCATGTTGTCATGATTGATAACCATCTCATCCTTTGTAAATTTAATGCATGGTATTATTATTTATGTGCTACAAACAAAGAAAATGTTAAGTTTTACTTGAATATAACTTAAAAAAAATCAAGGATGAAGGAATTGCTGAGTTTCATTTAGTTTCTCTACCACAAATATATAACCACTGAAAATCAATGTATGTGCAAGCTTGTGTGTACACATGTATGTGTGCAAACACTAGTGCACACCCATGCATGCATATTTGGTGGAGTTGGAAATGTTAAGTGTTCCAAGTTATGTTTCTTTTTAACTACATTTTTCCATTTTAGGTTTATTCTGGATCCATTCTTTATTACATGAGAAAATAAGCAAAAAACAACTATGTATGCTCCCACATCATTTTATTTATATCTTTTTGTCTTTTTTAGTTAAATTATAAGTTTTACCATATCAAATTTCAAATGTGATATTCTGTTACTATAAGTCCCCTCTGTCAGTGAGCCTTAGTTCCATGTTGAAGGCAGTTTAATGTTTATTATTTGCTTAACTTTTTCATTTCTAGAACACAGAGTTTCATTCAACTCATAGTTATCCGCCTTTCACTATCAAATAGTTTTATTCAAGTTGTTGGTTTTGCTCCACATTCCCTGACATCTTATGTGTTGAGAATATTAGTCTCTTATCTTCATACTGAAGGATATTTAGACAATAATTTTATTTTTCACATACTTCTGTAGACATTGCTCCATGCACTTTGTTGTTTCAGGCTGCTGTGAAGACATTTGGCTCCAACATTCATTGATTATTTGCTTTTTTGTGTTTAGATGTCCAAAGGACATTCTTTAGCCATGGAATTAAGCAATATTATCAGTTTGAGCTTTGAAATTGATTATTTAAAAAAAATTTTTTCACTTCCGGATCCCCTAAAATTCCATATGATAATGGCAAGGTTTCATTCTTTTTTATGGCTGAAAAATACTACCTTGTTCTATTTTCTTTATTGATTTATACTTTGGTAGACACTTAGGTTGCTTCCATATTTTAACTATTGTAAAAAAAAATGCTGCAATGAACAAGGAGGGGGGCATATATCTTTTTGAGTTGGCGTTTTGGTTTTCTTCAGATAAATACCTTCAAGTGAGTTTGCTGGATCATGTGATAGTCCTATTTTTTATTTTTTGAGGTGTCTTCATACTGTTTTCTATAGTAACTGCACCAATTTACATTTCTGTCAACAGTGCCCAGGGAACTCTTTTTCTTCACTTTTTAATGCTTGTTATTTCTTGTTTTTTGATGAGTCATTCTAACAAGTATAAGGTGATATCTCACTGTGATTTTGATTTGCCTGATAATTAGTAATGTTGAGCATCTTTTCATGTACCTATTGGCCATTTCTATGTTTCTGTGTCTCATATTTGCTGCCAATTTTTTTTTAACTGAAGCGTTTCTTTTTTTTTTTTTTTTCTTTAAGTGAAAGTTAAGTTAAAGTAAAATTAAGTTGTATGGGTTCTTTATACATTTTGGATATTCATCTGGGATCAGATATAATATTTGCAAATACTTTTTACCATTCAATATGTTCCTTTTCATTTTGTCAATGATTTCCTTTGGTGTGCAGAAGCATTCTTGTTTGATGTGGTCTCACTTATTTTTGCTTATGATGCCAAATCCCAAAAGTTTGTTGCCAAGACCAGTGTCAGGAGTTCACTGCTTATGTTTTCTTATAGGATTTTTCTGGTTTCTCTTATATTAAAGTACTTGATTCATTTTGAGCTAATTTTTGTATATGTTGTAAGATAGTGGCCCAGTTTCATATTTTTATGTGTGGCTGTTCAGTTTTCTCAAAAGCATTTATCTTTTTTCCAGTGTATATTCTTGGCTCCTTTGTCATAAAAAATTAATTGGCTGTATATGTATGCATTTATTCCTGGGTTCTCTATTTTGTTCTGGGTTTATCTATGTGTCTATTTTTATGCCAAGAAGTTGATCATTTTTTGAATCAACCCACAGCTATAATTTTTCCATTTATTTCAGGAAATATACCTGTATTTATCATAGTATAATTTACTTCCCTGCTGTTTTGTTTAGAACACTTGTTTAAGAATACCAGCACATGTGCATATTGTACTCTATTTTTCTGTCTTCTTTATTGATCATCTTTTGACAAGTTATTTTTATATAATAGGTTTTTCCATTTTGTTTCCTAGAGATTTTCAACTTTGGCTATAATGCCCCTGTTTTTAGGTATGTTAACTAATATTTCATTTAAAAAATTTTGCTCCTCTGTAATCTTTTATGTTTATTTCATTTATCCTGAGAAAAACTCCTTTAATCTTTATTTGCTGTATCATAATTTCTTCTCTGAACCATTGTACTTCACTCTTGTACCTTTTGTTTCTTTATTGTTAATAGAGAAGTCAGGGTGCCTGGGTGGTTCAGTGGGCTAAAGCCTCTGCCTTCGGCTCAGGTCATGATTCCAGGGTTCTGGGATTGAGTCCTGCATCAGGCTCTCTGCTCAGTGGGGAGCCTGCTTTCCCATCTCTCTTTGCCTGACTCTCTGCCTACTTGTGATCTCTATTTGTCAAATAAATAAATAAAATCTTTAAAAAAATAGAGAAGTCAGAGTATCTGCAGTTTTCTTGGATACTGATTAATAAACTATTTTATCTAAGATAGTCCTACATTTTATTGATTAATTACTTTTAAGATATTTTCTTCACTTAACTTTCACTTGTGTTCCTTTTTCTCACTTTTTTCTTTTGCAATTTTTTGATCCAAGATCAGGTATAGATTCCTTTGTGATTATTATGTTTGAGTTGGACATGCTGTACATGTGTGATTTGTCATGTGTGGTGTATTTGTGTATGTTCTGGTAGAAAGAAGGCAGCTGGTGTGGTCTGCAGGCTTTTAGAGGATGCATTATCTTCAGTACCATATAGCCAAATTGTTTATTCTGGAAGGTCATGGCTTTTTGTTATTAAAATTGCACACTAATACTCACGTGAGTTTTTATAGTTACTGAGTTGGAGTTGTGTCCCATTTTTCCTTTGAGAAAAGCAGTAATGTTTCCTACTTTTGTAAATTTTTTTCAGTGAAACTGAAAGTAGAGAAATGAAGCCAAAATTGTGTTTATTTGGCTATCTGATCTGGAGTTTGAAAATTTTAATAACTGCTATGAAAACTTGAAAAGGCATATCCAAAATTTTTTCTTTTAAAAAAGATTCACACACTTGCTTCTTATCTAAAATCTGTGTGAAAGAATTGCCTAGAGAATAACTGTGCAAAGCATAATTAAATGGAATGGGGTACTAGACATTTGGAAACATTAAGATATTCAAAGCAATAAGTTAGTAAAAATTCCATTTTCTTGCAAATTGTTATTTCAAGGAAGCATTATTGATGTAATTGCTATAGCTAACAAAGCACAATAGCATATAAGCAATCTCATCCAGGTTTAAATTTAATTTTAGAAATAGTCTATATATCTTAAAACAGTAGAAGAAACTTGGATATCTAAATATAATCAGTTGAAAGTTTTCTAGTAGTAATTATTTTTTACTTTGCTATGCTATTCACATCAAAGTTACAAAATCAGCTACTGTTCTCAAATACAATTATAATAAGCTTTAATATATACTCCTATATATCTTAGCATCATTTGCAAAACCAAATTTGGTCTGACTAAAATTTAGGCAATATTAAAAAGGTTTTGATTACATTATTACAGCTATAGTGTAAATTGTAACAAAACCTAGTTATACGGCCTGGCTTAGTAAGCATATTTTTAGGCTTCTAAGAAACATGAAAATGTGAGATTTATAATTTTAATTAAAACAGATGGAAACAGAGTATAGCTTATAAAGCTTTTCAGTGATACTTCTGCTATATAAGTTTTCCCCAGAATCTTAAAACCTTGTCTGTATAGGACTTGCTTTGTATTTAATAAGCTCTATTGCTTTCCTAGAAGTTGTCTTGTGAAGCAGTTTGGTTTTGACTTATATAGCATGAATAACAATATGGAAAATTTTAAACATTAGATATCATATTGATAGAGTGGTAAGAATATATCTCACTTTAAAAACATATCTATTGTTGTTATTTTTGTGATTTGCAATTGCCCAATCACTGTGAAATGCTTTTAATATATTATAGTATGCAATGGAGATTACCACTGAACCAAGAAATTTTTGTAGCAGGAATACTAGATTTAGGAAAATCACTTTTCCAGTGAGATCCAGTAATGGTTATAATGGATATTTTATCTTGCTGTTTGCAAAAATAATTGGAATAATCCAACATACAATATCCGGGACTAAACTCTGCATTTGAGTGCACATTTACATTATTTTCAAACCCGCACAACTCCCTCTCAAATATGTTAAGATGACAAAATCTTTAGAACTACTGGCACTGCGATTTTAATCATAGCATTTTTATTAGAATGCTTTGTAAATATAGGCAGCACCGATATGGTCAGCATCAATTTTTAAGGAATATTCTCCATTATTAGTGACTTCTTGTTGTCTGGAAGCTCTATGGTACCAAATACCAGTTACTAACAAGTAAAGTTGCTTCAAAATGGTAATCACCAGAGGGATAATGTTTTAGTGTGTGGTGAAGCTGTTGCACACTGGCTTCTCAGGTCTGAGTTCAATGATGTAATTTGGTAATTTGAGCAATCAGTCATTGTGGGAGTGTTTGTACCAGGGAAATTAGCAAATACTACAAATGAGGACGTGTAAAGAAAAACAAAAAAGTTTAAAGAACTGGTTATTAACCATTTGCCGAACAACGTCACCTAATCATCTCAAGGAAAAAAAAACAGTATACCTTAATTCAGGTTGTACCTGAGAAGTTGTAGTGGTAATACATTGTCCTTTCTGTGGATATGTCAAATGAATCACCCAACACTTTACAATCAACTTTATGAAAGAATCAAAAATTGTAAAATATCAGATAGGAAACAAGCCATAGTTCTGTCAGTAAGTTTCCATCTTGTTGATCAATTGCCGTTTAGGTTATATAGCATAGAACTTGAGCTCTAGATAGAGCTTGAAAAAAATATATGTGAACGCTGAAGTTAATAATTCCTAACAATGGTACTTTGAGATAGTTACTTGCTATTTTCAGTACTATTTCCCAATTGATAAAATATAAATGAAAATAATCCCTCACTTGATGCATTATTTTAAAGACTGAATAATAAAATTCACATACCATAAAGGCTCCAATCATAATGTTAGTTTCTGTTGTTGGGCTCTTTTAAGCTGCTTTGAGTTTATACAATGCCCATCATTTCTTTTTTGTAATAGTTGCATGTTATCGGGTTTTCTCATTTCTAATAATTTCCCCCAAGTCCTCAAGGTTAAATTTTATTTCTGCAATGATTAAAATCCTGGAAAACTTTAACATGACCAAAGGATTTCTATAATTCATATATGCATAATGCATTTTATTAAAAACTGAATAAATAATATTAGTTATTCCTTTGGGCTTATCTTATTCTCCTTTATATTTATTTTGATACATTTGATTTATGCTCTTTTTGTGTATGTGTGTGAGGTAGAGGCAATGTAAGACAAGGGCATATATGATTTGAAAAAATATCAATATTTTATGTCTTAAAATTTGCATTACAGGGGCACCTGGGTGGCTCAGTGGGCTAAAGCCTCTGCTTTCAGCTTAGGTCATGATCCCGGGGTCCTGGGATCGAGTCCTGCATTGGGCTCTCTGCTTTGGCAGGGAGCCTTCTTCCTCCTCTCTCTCTCTCTGCCTGCATCTCTCCTACTTATGATCTCTGTCTGTCAAATAAATAAGTAAAAAATCTAAAAAAAAAAAAAATTACAATTTCTTGAAATTGTTAAATATGACTAAATAAAGATTTGAGATTTCATGTTTGGGGCGCCTGGGTGGCTCAGTGGGTTAAAGGCTCTGCTTTTGGCTCAGGTCATGATCCTAGTGTCCTGGGATTAAGCCCCGCATCGTGCTCTCTGCTAAGCAGGGAGCCTGCTTCCTCCTCTCTGCCTGCCTCTCTGCCTACTTGTGATCTCTGTCTGTCAAATAAATAAATATATAAATCTTAAAAAAAAAAAAAGATTTCATGTTCATCAAAGTGATGCCTAGATTAAATCAAATTAAGAAATAATACAAAGCTAAAGTTGATTGAATCAAATAGGCTTTATTTTATTTTATTTTCCGTGTTCCAGAACTTGGTGTTTATGAACCACACCCAGTGCTCCAGGTAATATGTGCCCTCCATTATACCCACTATCAGGCTCACCCAACTCCCACCCCTCTCCCCTCCAAAACCCTCAGTTTGTTTCTCAGAGTCCACAGTCTCTCATAGTTTGTCTCTCCATCTGATTTCCCCCAACTCACTTCTCCTCTCTATCTCCCAGTATCCTCTGTGTTATTCCTTATGCTCTACAAGTAAGTGAAACCATATAATAATTGACTCTCTCTGCTTGACTTATTTCACTTACCATAATCTCTTCCAGTCCTATCCATGTTGATATAAAAGTTGGGTATTCATTCTTTCTGATGGAGGCATAATACCCCACTGTATATATGGACCATATCTTCTTTATCCATTCATCTGTTGAAGGGCATCTTTGTTCTTTCCACAGTTTGGTGACTGTGGCCTTTGCTGCTATGAGCATTGGGGTACAGATGGCCTTTCTTTTCACTACATCAGTATCTTTGGGGTAAATATCCAGTAGTGCAATTGCAGGGTCATAGGGAAGCTCTATTTTTAATTTTTTGAGAAATCTCCACACTGTTTTCCAAAGTGGCTGTAGCAACCTACATTCCCACCAGCCATGTAAGAGGGTTCCTCTTGCTCCACATCCTCTCCAACACACGTTGTTTACTGTCTTGTTCATTTTGGCCATGGTAACTGGTGGAAGGTGGTATCTCATTGTGGTTTTGATTTGAATCTCCCTGATGGCTAATGATGATGAACATTTTTTCATGTGTCTATTTGTATGTGTTCTTTGGAGAAGTGTCTGTTCATGTCTTCTGCCCATTTTTTGATATGATTATCTGTTTTGTGTGTGTTGAGTTTGAGGAGTTGTTTCTAGATCTTGGATATCAGCCCTTTGTCTGTAGTGTCACTTGGGAATATCTTCTCCCATTCTGTGGGTTGCCTCTTTGTTTTGTTGACTGTTTCAGAAGCTTTTGATCTTGATTAAGTCCCAAAAGTTCATTTTCGCTTTTGTTTCCTTTGCCTTTGGAGACGTGTCTTGAAAGAAGTTGATGTGGCCAATGTTGAAGAGTTACTGCCTGTGTTCTCCTGTAGGATTTTGATAGATTCCTGCCTCACGTTGAGATCTTTTCTCCATCAAATAGGCTTTAAAGAAACTGACTCTTCTTTCAATAACATTAAATTCTGCTTCTCCTTTATTTTGTTATTTTGATTGTAAGTTTAAATTTATAATTCTTAAATTTCATATGCCTCTTTGTATTTTCATGTATTATTCATCCTAACTTTATGACTGTACTCTGAAGGTATCCTGCCTTTCCTTAGGTTTCACTCTGTTGTTGTATGTGTCCTATTGTGTACTGTATGATTTTAAGATTCATTTTCATAAAAAGAAAAACATGGGCTTTTTGACTGAGATGTTTAAAATTTGGGAAGAGCTCTAGGTGGGATGAGATATATTTGATCCAAAGCCCACTGACACCTGAAGTCTATACCATAACAAAGGAAAACTGAAATGTAAGTAAGTTTTCTTGCCCTGAAGTAAAGAACAACACAACAAAACCATATATATATAATTATATAGTTATATATATATATATATACACTGGGCCAGTAAGAGGTGCTCCCCCTCCCCCCAAAAAACTATATTATATATAGTTATATAATATATATATAGCTATATATATTATATATAGTTATATTATATTATATATAGTTATATAATATAGTTATATATATAATATATAATATATAACTATATATATAGTTATATAATATAGTTTTGGGGGGGAGGGGGAGCACCTCTTACTGGCCCAGTGCTTTGCAAACTTTCAGTATAAAATATTTCTCATAAGAACTCACACAAAAATAATAAAAACAGTCAAATTTTCATTAATCCCTAAAATCCCAAAGATAATTTCTTAGATCTCCCCAAAACAAATAAATAAAGCTAGTACTCCCTAAAACTACTTTAACTGAAGCTCTGGCAAGAATAGATAAGACACAGCAAACAGAAACAGTTCCGTCAACTCCAACATCTATACCTATAGCGATGTATCTCTACTGAGCAGGATGAAATGTATTATATAATGCTTATGCTACATGTTCTTGTTATTGGAATTGGTATGGAGAGGGCAAGCAGAGTAATTTACAGAGTAATGAATTTAAGGTAAAAATCAGGCTGTAGAAGCCAGTAACAACCATCTAAAGGTGAACTAAGGTTTAGGAGGTGGCATAAATTCTTTCAGGCCATTGGGCTTAAATTTAGTGTACCAAGCAAGAAGCAATACTTAGATAGAGAAATAGTATCCATACTTAGTGGAAATGCTGAGTATTATTATGATTTATGAAAAAATAGAAAAATAACAGATTTTTTAAAAATTATTTATTTGAGGAAGAGAGCAAGAGAGCACAGGAGCAGAGGGGAGTTGTTGAGGAAGAGGGAGAAGCAGACTCCCCACTGAACAGGGAGCCTGATGTGAGGCTTGATCCCAGAATCCTGAAATCATGACCTCAGCTGAACGCAGATGCTTAACTGACTAAGCCACCCATGTGCATCTCAAATTAAAAATTTCATGAGTAGATTAATATATAAAGAATATATAACATCCTATCACAAAGTTTACTCAGTGCATAGTACAGAAGAAAGTTTTCTGATAAGTGAAATTTTCCACACTAATAATTTTCTTGGTCAGAATAAACTTTAGTCTAATACACTTCCAAGTACAGATCTAATTTTTAAAGTAAAATAGAACTTTATGGAATTTATTTTGAAATAGTTTGAATATTTTCTAAATTTTCTTTATTTGCCAGGACTTAATATTTCACCATCTAATGCCAAATTGGAATTGACTAAAACAATGGCTAAGTTCATTTTCCATACCTATAACAAATTTTTAACATTTAAGGGATTTTTAAAATTCATACCATTGGTCTTTAGTCATTTTAGGTATGAGAACTTCTTTGACGTGGCCTAAGAATGCATTCACACACAATTCTCTTTACAGATAAAATATTAGTTTCAATATTGGCTGTATAAAATGCAGAGGGGTCTGAAAAAATACACTGAAATCAGTTAAGTTTTTCAACAATAATTAATCACAAATTATCAATTATAATTATTAACATTGATTAATCAAATATTTTTAAAATTTCTAAAAATGAACTTCATAGCAACTGTATGTCAATATATATTGACTGAAGAAAATCTATACCAACAAAAAAATTGTTTCTCTAATCTAATATTCTAACTGTACAGAGAATTGTGTGTGAGTACATTCATATACCATTTCTAATTACTTTACAGTGGGAATTCATGTCCCTGGTATGGTAACAAATGTGTTGAAGTGAGTCCTGTGAAATAGATTAACTATTGAAATGTGTTTCATTAAATATTGATTAAATATTGAGAATGTGTAAATAATAAGAGATTCAAATACAGGATAACCATATTAGTTTTGTCAATAGCAAATTTTCTTTTCCAATTTTGTGCATATTCCAAAGTTGTAGCACAAAATGAAAAATTGATTTTTTAGTTTACGTTGCTGATACAGAGGTGTTATTTAGATTAAACTATTTGTGATTTATAAAAAGCCTAACTTGTTTATAAATAATCTAATTTATCCTCTCTCTTATTTGCTCCAATTTAATTTTTTAGGTGCTAAATTTCTCTTCAGGATGTAAAATATTTCTTAGGAAATTATGGAATATTTTGATTGAAATAACAATTTTTAATATATGAAATCTAGAAAGAATTTTCAAATAAAAATTTCCATTATACTTTAGTAAACCTGAAAACTGGCCTTGATTTTATACGCTAGCTTATTTTTTTAAAGTATCAATTCACACTGCTTTGCATGTAACACAAACCCTTAAATAAGAGAATTAAACCATTTTACCCATTTGGACTAAGTGTGAATTAAATATCAAATTAAGTCTGTTATTAACTAGACTTGAAGTAAAATTGTTTTCACGTATCTTTTCCCTAACATATACCTTTATACATGGTTTAAAATGTCATTTAGAGGCACCTGCATGGTTCAGTTGGTTAAGAACCTGACTCTTGATTTTAGCTCAGGTCAAGATCTCAGGGTCATGAAATGGAGCCCCCCATTGCGCTCTGCCCAGGGCGTGGAGCCTGATTAAGATTCTATCTTTCTTTCTCCCTCTCCCTCTGTCCTTCTTCCCGTTTCCCTAAAAATAAAATAAAATAAAATAAAATAATTAATAAAATAAAATATACCCTTATAAATTTAGCATTAATATATCCTTGAAAGGTTCTCTGATTTAAAAAGTATCTTTGAATTTGTTCTTGTTTTACTGTTGTTGTTGCTATTATTACATACCCTCAGCCACTTTTTTCAGAGTTCTCTGGAATTCAACAAGAATAGCTTGAAGTGGGGTGCCTGCATGGCTCAGTGGGTTAAAGCCTCTGTCTTGAGCTCAGGTCTTGATCTCAGGGTCCTGGGATTGAGCCCCACATCAGGCGCTCTGCTCAGCAGGGAGCCTGCTTCCTCCTCTCTCTCTGCCTGCCTCTCTGCCTGCTTGTGATCTCTGTCAAATAAATAAATAAAATCTTAAAAAAAAAAAAAAGAATAGTTTGAAGTTTCTTATTCAAGTCCATTTAAATCCTTATCAGGCTTAATTCCTTTTATTCTTGGCTATGCTAAATTCCGTGCTAGTGTAATAATAAAATTAAAAATAGTCACAAAATCAGAGACTCTTGAATTATTTTATATTCATCTGTAAAAAGAAAAAAATACTTCCTTAGAAAAATATTGTAACAAAGCATATTTTACTTTAAAAAAAAATTGTTTTGATATAATTGACCCACAATGTTATATTAATTTCAGGTGTACAATATAGTGATTTAACAAGCTGATACATTATGCTATGTAAATCATTTATTTAAACTTCTACAACATTTATTCTTTCTATATATAATTATATTCTATCTTATATACTGTTTTGCTTTTGGTTCCAACAACTTCACATTTTCTCATGTTTGTCTAATAGTAAAATCTTTTAAGGTTGTATGATTTACTTGCCATGTTTCACAGCCAAACACCACACATGACAATTATCATACTCAACAAACTCATTTAACAATTGAGACACTATATAATGCACTCTGAAAGCTTGCAGACAATTTGTATTTTCATGCATGCAAAAAAACTCAGTAATTATTCCAGACTTTTACTGTTCATCAATAATTATGGTATAGCAAAAATCAGTTTCTTTTTTTTTTTTTAAGATTTTATTTATTTATTTGACAGAGCAAGATCACAAGTAGGCAGAGAGGCAGGCAGAGAGAGAGGGGGAAGCAGGCTCCCTGCCTAGCAGAGAGCCCGATGCAGGGCTTGATCTCAGCAGCAGCTGAACCCACTGAGCCACCCAGGCGCCCCTCATATAAAGTCCTTACAAGAACATTTTCCATTAACAATTCATATTTTCAATGGTAAACATCTGAAGAGTCAATGCTTTTCCTACCCTTATAATCTAAGTCATGGCTTCTTTAACCAGACCTCTGACTTCTGTTCTAGAAGCTTCCTTAACTATACCATCCAGTTTCATTTTACTTAATTGAAATATTAATACAGCCTACCTGTACCTTTATATTGGTAAACTGAAGTAGGAAACTAGATAAAATATGTGCTATAATAAAATGCACATAAAATTTTAAAAAACACATTTTGAATAGTAACTTTTTATTTTTTTTTTTAAAGATTTTATTTATTTATTTGACAGACAGAGATCAGAAGTAGGCAGAGAGGCAGGCAGAGAGAGAGGAAGGGAAACAGGCTCTCTGCGGGGCTCGATCCCAGGACCCTGGGATCATGACCAAAAGGCTGAGGCTTAACCCACTGAGCCACCCAGGCGCCCCTGAATAGTAACTTTTTAAGAAGATTTATTTATTTGAAATAGAGAGAGGGAGAGGAGAGGAAGAGCAGAAGCCGGAGAGGGGTAAAGAGGGAGAGAGAGGCAGGCTTCCTGGTGAGTGTGGAGCCCAATTCCAGGCTCAATCCCAGGATCCCAAGATCATAGCAGGGGCTGAAATCAAAGCAGGATGCTTAACCAACTGAGCCACTCAGGCGCCCCTTGAATAGTAACATTTTGAAGAAATCGGAAGAATTTATTGTGAGAAGAAAAATCTTAAATGTACAGTTTGATAAGGCACGTATTTCAAATGCATTGTTTTAATGTAGTTCATGATATTCATGTTTTCAATTGCATTGCATTATTTACACTAATTTGCTCTGATAATTTGCCAGATAATTCCATTTATTTGTTTTATAACAGTTATCTCATCAATTTTGGGTACAGATTTTTTTTTAAAGATTTTATTTTTATTTTATTTGACAGAGATCACAAGTAGGCAGAGAGGCAGGCAGAGAGAGAGGAGGAAGCAGGCTCCCTGATGAGCAGAGAGCAGGATGAGGGGCTCGATCCCAGGACCCTGGGATCATGACCCTAGCTGAAGGCAGAGGCTTTAACCCGCTGAGCCACCCAGGCTCTCCATGGGTACAGATTTTTTTAAAAGACTTTATTTATTTATTTGACAGAGAGAGCAGGGGAGGGAACACAAGCAGGGAGAATCGGAGAGGGAGAAGCAGGGTTCCTGTGGAGCGGGGAGTCCAATGTGGGCCTTGATCCTAGGATCCTGGGATCATGACCTGAGCCAAAGGCAGACATATAACAACTGAGCCACCCAGGCGCCCCTGGATACAGATTTTTAAATAAAGTTGTTTATTCAAAGAAAAGAGAAACAGTCAATCTATCACATTTTGCAAATTAAGAACACTGAAGTTTTCACAGAGCCTGAGCATAACTTTCAACATAGGCATCTCAAACATGACTTCAGCTGGAACATGTGGATTAGTTAATTTGGATAGTAAGAGTTTGAAATCTAATAATCATTCTTAAAGTAAAATATTTTCAGTAAACATTAAAATCATAACCTATTTAATGTCCACTCTATTATTATGTTTTCCCAGGAAAACAATGGAAACATTTTCACCTATTAAATAGCATAATCAAAAGAAAGACACTGATTCATGTTTAAATTGATTCAATGAGCTGTAATTAAAAATGAGACAAGTATCTGCTCTCAAGAGAGCATGATGCTCCTTTGCTTATTACCATTCTATTTTCAGTCTAATATTTGCATGACTTTATAAACAAAATTATTAGTGACTCAAAGACACAACAAAAGACATTACTGTCAAAATTAGAAGCAAGCAAGTGTTCTTTCTTCATTAGTGAGGCCAACATATTTTAATTGTGAAATATTAACTTATCCTCCTGTAACTGCCTTTAATTTTCTAAACATAAGTTATGTTATTTCAAATAAAATACATACAAGAAATTAAAAAGTTATTTTCCCTAGATGGCATATGAATAGATATGTTTATATAACAACCCTCTTTATCTTTTATTAATTCACATGGGTAAGTAAAAATAGATATTTGCCAGGCTTTCCATTTTAGTCCAATATGAAATATAATTTCAATGTCTTTTTGAATAATTTGTTTCCCCCAAGATTTTTATTAGAGGAGATGACATATTTAGTATGTAGCTTAATAACTTTCAAACCTATCATTTTATGAGGGTTTTTATATGTCTATATATCACTATTTTACCTTCTTAAAACTTTAATTTTTTTGGAATACAAAAAATAGAAATTAATTTTTAAAGAATCAAAAAATCTAAATATTCCCTTAGGAAATCGGATTGTATCAGAGCAAACTAATGAATTTTAAAGTGACTTTGAATAATTCACCATTATAACTGTAAATCCATAACCAAAATTGTTACTTGGGAACCACCCAATGCTAATAATGAAGTAGTAAGTCAGATTTTATTGTTTAAGGTTTTCTTTCTTTCTGGATAATGTCAAAGTAATATTGAATTGTAGAAGTAATATAGAATTGCTATATTATATTTTATAATAAAGATAACAGAAAGCAAAATCCTCTAATAAACTAGGTGAGATAACTTTTCTGTCTTTTATAAACCCATCTAATTGATTCATCTAAATCTGAAATCCTTTGTGGTACTCTCTATGCTGCTCTCTCTATAGTTATTTTCTTGGCCACAGGACTTATAATCTTCTTATATACTACATAATATACTTATTTATTTTATCATTTATTTACTGCTTCCTCTATAATGTAAGCTTCTTAAGGAAAGGTATTTTCTTGTTCAATAACTCTAAATCAGTTTGACATCTATAAGTAAATAGAAGAACTCTTGACATTGGGAAACAAACTGAGGGTTACAGAATAGAGGTAGGTAGTGTTGGGGCAACTCGGTGATTATGTGATGAACAGAGTATTGTATGCAACTAATGAATCATTGAACATTATATCAAAAACTAATGATGTACTATACATTGACAAATTGAATTTGAATTAAAAATTTAAAAAGGAAAAATGTTTCAGTCCTTATATAGAAAAAAACTTGGGACACCTGGGTGGCTCAGTGGGTTAAGCCCTCTGCCTTCGGCTCAGGTCATGGTCCCAAGGTCCTGAGATTGAGCCCCACATCAGGCTCTCTTCTCAGCAGGAAGCCTGCTTCCCTCCCTCTCTCTCTGCCTGCTTCTCTGTCTACTTGTAATTTCTGCCTGTCAAATAAATAAATAAAATTGTTAAAAAAAAAGAAAAAAATAAACTCAAAATGGATCATAATTCTAAATGAAAACCTAAAACTATAAAACTTCTAGAAGAAAATAAGAGAAAAATCTTTGTGGTTTCAGGTTGGGCAAAATTTCCTAGATCCAAAAGTGTGATCTAAAAGAAAAACAAAAAGATAAAACATCATAATTAAGCAATTACATTCTTCAAAACATGTTAAAAAATTAGACACACAAAGTAATTAGACACAAGAGAGAAAATATTTGCAAAATATCTGTCTGATAAAGAATTGATATCCAGAATCAATATGGAAATCACAAACCTCAGTTTTAATAAAACATCTTAATAAAAAATTAGCAAAAGTTTCAATACTTCACCAAATAAGCACATGAAAAGATGTTTAACATCATAGATAACTAGGAAATGAAAATAGAAACCACAGTGAAATACCATTTCACACCATCACAATAGGATATGCAGGAAATGGTATGTACCAAGTCCTCGGGAGGCTGTTGAACAGCTAGAACACAGATGCTTTGGTACGGATTTAAAATGGTGCAGTCTCTTGGGCCAACAATTTGCAGAGTTTTTAAAAAATAAACACACTTAGGGGAATGCAGTTAAAGCAGCCAGCATACATCTACCAAAATGGAAAAATGAAAAAGAAAGAAAGTACCAAATGTTAGTAGATTCCAAGCAACTGGATTTCTAAAACACTCCTGCTGGAAGTACATATGAGTAAAACCATGTGGAGAAACTCTGGCAGTATCTATTATGAATGAATATATGCATATCTTATGACCCAGTAATTTCACTTCCCCGTTTATGACCAATAGAAAAGTATAAAAATATTCATCAAAAAAAGTATATTCATAGAAGCTCTACACAATAATAACCCCAAACTAGAAAGTACCTGAATGTTCATCAGAAGTGCAATGGACAAAGTAATCATAGCATAGTCACAAAATTTAACTTTGTCAAAATTTGCTGTTGTCCGTAGTTTTCTTTTCTGTATATATATTATACTTCACTTAAAAGGTAAATGAAAACCCATGCTATATATAAGGCCAGCTAACTTTGTACAGGGCAAATAATTAAAAAAATAAAATAAAAATAAACTTACAGGGATGCCTGGGTGGCTGCCTTCAGCTCAGGTCATGGTCCCAGGGTCCTGGAATCAAGTTCCACATTGGGCGTCTTGCTCAGCAGGAGCCTACTTCTTCCTCTGTGTGCTACTCTCCTTACTTATGCTCTCTCCCTCTCTCTCAAATAAATAAAATTTTTTCAAAAAATTTAAAAAATGCATAATTACCACAAGACCCTTCAATATCATTCTTACATATTAACCCCAATGATATAAAAATTTATATTCACAGAAAATCTTTTCACAAATGTTGATACTGACTTTATTCATCTTCATCAAAAACTGAAAAACCCAATATTTTTCAATTTTGAGTGGATATACTATTATACATTTATACAACATCCATACAACATAGGATACTACTCAGTAATACAAAGGAATAAAGGAGATACCCTTGATAGCGTGGATAATTGTAGAATATTTTATGCTAATTTAAGTAAGCAAGATTCATAAGGCAATAAGAATGATTTCATTTATATGCCTTTCTGGGAAAGCAAAACTACAGGGGCAGAAAACAGATCAGCAGTCGTTCTAAGACAGGCTGGCAATTACCTCTGAGTAGTCAATTACCATAATGGATAGCCAACAACTGAGAGAAATCTGAGTTATAAAAATATATTTGCCATCATCATGGTTGTGTCTCATTGTGTTATGTTTAATGTTCTTATTTTACATAAGCACATGACATACATCATTACAATGCATTTTACTGAAAGGTAAAACTAAAAGCAGTATTTTATTTATTTAGGAACCTGAAACAATATTAGCTAACAATGTCATCATGGTTGTTTTTGTTTTATACATTAATGCTGGACTATTGTATATTTTTTTTCTTTTCAAATAGTACACCTAATCCTCAATCCTGAGTAATGATTTCAGTGTGTCTGATTTAGATGTTTTGTTGTTGTTGTTGTTTTTAAGATTTTGTTTATTTATTCCTCAGAGAGAGAGAACAAGCAGGGAAATGGCAGAGGGAGAAGCAAGTTTCCTGCTGAGCAAGAAGCCCTGTATGGACTCGAACCCAAGACCTAGGATCATGACCTGAGCCGCAGGCAGATGCTTAACCAACGGAGCCACTCAGTTGCCCCCGATGTTGCTGTTTTTAATAGAGTTACATTTCACTGTACTCTTGCAAAGCTATTGCAGAGAGGCCCCCTCTGCGAATAGGCCCCTGGTAGTCCCAAAGTCAGCATAAAAGAATGATCAAAGACAAAAACAAAATCTATTTGGGATACAAAAAATGAATTTTATAGACCATTGCAATGTAATCTCAGTTACTCACCTCTCAGCAGTGTTTTGAGAATTATTTGGTCATTATGAAGTTTCAAAACATAACTCAGGAAAAGTAGAACTGGTTACAATTTTGCAGCATAGGCAAGGTTTCTCTCTATCTCTCTCTTTCTTTCTTTATAAAAATCTTTAAATAATCCCTTATGGTGGTTACAGTAGAAAATTTAGCTGACATTGTAAAGCTAGTGTTCAAGAGATTTTGCTTGCCTGAAATTTTGGCTATCATAAATTTTATCATTAAGCTTTTACCCTTAGAAATGACTTCATGTAAGACAGAAAGCTGATATCTCAAATTCAAGGGAAAAGCTCATTATTTATTTGAGTAGCTATATTAGAAGGAAAAGTCCATAAGAGTATAAAACCAAAAAAGAACATTTACCTGAAAATGGGAGTCGTGAAATAACTAGTCTATTTTTATTGTTAATAGGCCTACTTATAATACATAGAAATTTAGTCAGTTATACTCTAACTTAAAAAAATTATTTACTGTTTAAATTCAAAATATAAATGCAATTTTGAAATTGTTATAAAAATTAAGTAGCAACACATTTCTAAAATTTTTTATTAACATATAATGTAGTATTAGCCCCAGGGGTACAGGCCTGTGAATCTCCAGGTTTACACACTTTACAGCACTCACCATAGCACATACCTTCCCCAATGTCCATAACCCAGCCACCCTCTCCCTCCCCCCCTACCTCTGGCAACCCTCAGTTTGTTTTGTGAGATTAAGAGTCTCTTACGGTTTTCTCCCTTCTGATCCCACCTTGTTTCGTTTAATTTTTTTCTACCCCCCAACCCTCCATGGTAGAAACACATTTTTTTTTTAGACTTTATTTATTTATTTGACTGAGAGAGAAATCATAAGTAAGCAGAGAGGCAGGCAGAGGGAGAGAGGGAAGCAGGCTCCCTGCTGAGCAGAGAGCCTGATGTGGGGCTTGATCCCAGGACTCAGATCATGACTTGAGCAGAAGGCAGAGACTTAACCCACTGAGCCACCCAGGTGCCCTGGTAGCAACACATTTTTAAGCATTTTACCAACATCTATTTGCATTCAAAGTGCTGATAATGAATTGACTTTAGCTTTACTTTTTCTTAAAAACTGACTCCACAAGGTTCTTTGTAAGGTAATATTTTGTTATTGCATAGCAGTGCTTCTTGGGTGTTGTATAACTTGAATTTAAATAAGTAGTAGTCAATTCAAACATTTCAGTATTTTTCACATTAATGTGTGGTTTTGCTTTATTAAATATATATAATTTAATTAAGAACTTGACTCTCATTAGTGAGAGAATAGGAATTATAAAACAGTGAGAAAGCACTCTCACTCATTGCTAGTGGGAATGCAAAATGGTTACAGTGAGGAGACAGTTTATGGAAAGACCATTTGGCAGTTTCTTACTAACTGAACATACTCTAACTGCACAATACAGTAACCATATTCCTAAGTTTTTACTCAACTTATTTGAAAACATATCCACACAAAAACCTACATGTGAATGTTTATAGCAGCTTTATTCCTATTGCCCAAAACTGAAAACAACCCACGTATCTTTAACAGGTGAATGAATAAACAAATGGTAGTACATCTATTCAATGGAATATTATTTATATATAAAAGAAATATGCAAGTAAGCCCAAAAAGACAAGGATCAGCCTTTATATACATATCTGAAGTAAAAGAAGCCAACCTAAAAATACTACATACTGTGTGATTTCTATTGTATGATATTTTAGAAAAGGTAAATCTGTAGAAAAGAAAATCAGTAGCTGTTAAGGATTTGGAGAAGGGAGACAGTTTTAATGGGTAAGGCATGGAATTTTGGGGGTCTGGTGAAATTATTCTGTATAACATTGCAATGGCAGATGCCTGCATTTGTCAAAACCCATTGAATTTTATTGCATAGTGACCATTAATGTATGCAATAAAAAAAATAAGTTAGATACAGGTTTCAAGTTATGGAATAAATAAGTCATGGGGCTAAAAGACACAACAGAGGGAATATTGTCACTTATATTGTAATAGAGTTGTGTGGTCACACATTCATATTGTATGGCCACACTTGTGGTCAGCTGGCATAATTTATAGAGAAGTTGAATCACCGTGTTGTACACCTGAAACTAATGTAACATTGTGTGTCAACTACATTCAAATTAAAATAATTAAAATCATTTATGAGGCCAAGAATGACAATTTGGAATACAGAATGAAGCAGAAAAAATCTAGCTATATTACACATACATGAAATTACTGCAATGAAAAAATGGGAGAAAAAGCTATAATTCTAAGTAATGTTGAAAATGAACGGAACCTGTAAGACTAAAGGCAAAGTAAATTGTACATAAGTACTGTAGTTTAGTTGATAATGTTGTTTCTTACAGGATATGGGTTAACAACTGTGATACCATAACTTGAGATTAAGCAAGATAATAAATGTTTAGTAGATGGTGAGATCCAAGTTTCTCACTTCTGGAGTAAAATGATACAGAAAAGCAAAAGGAGGAGGCTAGAATGACCCATGTGGAAATGGATTAGAGTGGGAGATAGCAGCATGCACTCATGTTTAAGTTAGTATAGGTGGGGATGATTACATATAGATATAATTATAGATATCTGTATATAGACAAGTTAGCATATATATGTATATTTCTTTTCTCTGTCAGCTGAGAGGACCTACAAGCAATGATACTCAAATAACAACGATTACTCCTTCCATCCAGATCTTGGTGGAATATTATTGTCCAATGAAAGGAAACAGGGGTTTTGGAGAAATGGATCACTCTCTAAGAATGGGCAGGAAATATGCAACCTGAGCCAAGAATATCCTTTAGGGCCATACAGAAAAATGGTGGTAAAAAAGAAAAAAACAAAAAAAAAAGATGGGGGTATGCCAGGGACATAGGAGCCAACTGAAAGATCACCTAATGTTCAATCCTGGAGAAATTTAAGCAAAATTTTAAGTAATGTATCATTGCATTATAATCTAAAGTATGAAATAAATATACACAAGTTCATAAACAATTATTGAATAAACAAGGGAGAAGATACAAATATTTTATGCATGAAAATTCCAAATTATATACGTAGATATTCTGTTCTAAAGGACACGAATCATAATTAACTCCTCACTCCTTAAGTGTTAGCTGCAGATAGTAACTTCCTTCCAAAGAGTACAGTATGGAAATGGGGGAGGAAACAATAATGTTTCAGTGAATAAATCTGACCAATTTACCTCATCCAGATGATCAATGTTTTACATCACAGTTAAGTCGTGTTTATAGTATGTACTCCTGATTTTAAGTAATAATTATGGCAGTTTACCTCTGTGGCCTTCCTTCAAAAACATAACCACAGTCTAGTTATAAGGAAAACATTACACAAATCCTTCTTGAGGGATATTCTACAAAGCACCTAAATAGTACTTTCCAAAACTGTTAGGTCATTAGGCACAAAGAAAGTCCAAGAAACTATCTGAGTCAGGAGAAGTCTAACAGAGATAATAACTGAATGTAATGGGGAAACCTGGATGGGATCCTGCAACAGAAAAAAGATTTTAAGTAGAAATTAAAGAAATTTGAATAAATATAGACTTTGGTTAGTGACACTATATCAATATTGGTTGGTACAACAATGTCAATATTGATTGTAAAACATGTGTCTATAAATATAAAATGTTTTTAAGCTGTAGTGACTTATTTTTAAAATTATTTTATGTTCAGCACTATACAATCCATCACCTTTTTGATCTAGTATTTCATGACTCATTGTTTGCAGGTAACACACAGCAGTCCATGCAATATGTGCCCTCCTTTATACATATTAAGGCTACCCCTTAATGGCTACTCCATCCCCCTACTGCCCTCCTCTCTAAAACCCACAGTTTGCTTCTTAGAGTCCATAGTGTCTCATGGTTCATCTCTCCCTCTGATTTGCCCCACTTCATTTTTACCTTCCTTCTCCTAATGTCCACAACAGCCAAATAGTGGAAAGAGCTGAGAAGCCCTTCAAAGGACAAATAAATAAAAAAGATGTGGTCCATATATACAATGGAATATTACTCAGCCATCAGAAGGGATGAATAACCAACTTTTGGATGGGGCTGAAGGAGATTATGCTAAGTGAAATAAGTCAAACAGAGGTAGTCAATTATCATATAATTTCACTTATTTGTGGAACATAAGGAGTATAAAACGTTAATAGGGGGAATGGCATACTTATTTTTGCAATTTCTTAAATCTAATTTTTTTCTAACATAAAAAGGCTTATTTAAAAAATAAAATAATTTTTAAAAGAAGAGATAATAAAAAACAAATGTGGGTCAATTTAAATCATAGATTTGATTTATATGGAAGGTTGAGCCATCTGTCCCTATCTAGGATTATGAAGAACAAATCAAGACTATCTAATGTCTACTGTATGAGTCAAAATCTCCTCAGGATGACACACAATTTTAGGAGGTATGAATCTTAAATTTCTCAAAAGTATGAGATACAGTGGAGGGACGAAGTGTAGTATATGATAGCTCTTTTGCACATTTTTTTCTCAGAATCAATGAGAACAGAATAGTATAATTTCTGAGTATAAATGTTGAAATAGTGATTATTCTCATAGAAACCTTGGTTTAATATTTTGTATGGGAAAAATACTTTCTTTCTCCAAGAAAGAAATGTTTATTATATACTGTAAGAAATAAGACCTACTGAGGGGTGCCTGGGTGACTCAGTGGGGTAAAGCCTCTGCCTTCGGCTCAGGTCGTGATCACAGGGTCCTGGGATCGAGCCCCGCGTCAGACTCTCTGCTCAGCAGGGAGCCTGCTTCCTCCTCTCTCTCTCTGCCTGCCTCTCTGCCTACTTGTGATCTCTGTCTGTCAAATAAATAAATAAAATCTTTAAAAAAAAAAGAAAAACAAGACCTATTTAAACTTATGATAAAAACTAGAAGTTGGCATTTAAAATCAGATATAAATTTCTGTAGAAATTGAGAATATTTTTCTCAGGAAAAATTTATTGCAAAAAGGAGCCATTCAAAAGAATGGAATTTATTATAAATATATATTCATCACTGAATCTAAGGGACCTTCACTTCAGGTACATCAGAAGCTGGAATCCATGAGACATTTTCCATTATTGCTTTTTTTACTCTAATATTTGTTGCTTTCAGCCCAAAATCACATGTAACTTTTATGTACTCATTAATCATTTTAAAAGAGTCATTTTTCAATTGGCTGTTTGGTATAAGAGATAACAATCATTTCCACTGGGTGAACTTTCCTTCACTAGCTCCATTTGCTTTTTGTTACCTAACGTCAAAAACTAAATTTAATCTCATTAAAATAGTGGAGTGAAGAGAGGAGACAGAGAGAGAGAAAGAAAAAAAAATTACTACACTCCAATAGCATATATTTCAACAAAAGTTTAAGTTGGAGTTAATTAAAGTTTAAATGGGAGTTACTTATCCACATTACAGGTATGTTTGGGGTCCAGATTCAAACTGAGATAACATTATTTTATTTTGATTAATTAATTAACTAATTTATTTATTGTTCCAAGTTTTTATTTAAGTTCCAGTTCATTAATATATAGTGTAATATTAGTTTCAGGAGTACATTCTTTTTTTTTTTTTTCATTTAAAATATATGACTACAAATTCAACTTTGTCCATTATTAGAATAGCTTCCTATTCCATCTGAAAACCTTCCTTCCTGTGATAATTCTTAAGGTTCAAGAGTCATTGCACAGTCAAAAATGTCTTGTAGATAAATTTCATTTACCTCTGGAAATGATAATCTGAGGATGTACTTCAGGGATTCCCTAGGTACTGCCTCCATTATGTAGTGTCAAACTCATTTCTACTTGATAGCCAGCATTCATCACCATAGACATCAAAGCTTCCTTTTCAGATTTTGGCAAGAAGTCCTTAGAGGAAAACTTGGCCTCTCAAGTCTTCAGTTTCATTAATTCACCCCATGTGACAGTCAGGCACCCTGCTGTTTCTGTCTTTTAGCATCAGCCCTTGCCTAAATCATTCCTGTAACCTCAACATATTCTCCAAATACACAAAGGTATCTTTAGAGCAAAAAGTAGCTGCTGAGAGCTCAGTTATCAAAGTCTTCCCATTCTCTCCTATCATTTCCACATCTACAGGATGCTTTTCTAGGCTCACCTGCAGGCTTGTTCTTACTGGCTTGTCTACTTATTCTGACCTGGAGCATTGAATTGTTACAAATTATTCAGTCTGTCCAGAAAACAGAGATTCTGTCTCTTAAATAAAAGGAAAAAAAATTCTTATTGGAGGGTGCCCTACATATAAAGCATACAAACCCTAAGTAAGTATTGATGGATTCTAATGGTAAGCATGGGTGTGTAATCACCATACAGTCAAGAAATAGACTATTTACAGTACCACATAATTCTCCCTTGCACCTCTCTTAGTATCTGTCTTCTGTAGCATTCCTAGACATAACCTTTTGAGTACTACTTATGTTCAAACTTAAGTGAAGTGAAATAATTTACATAGATATGTGAATAAATTATCCAGTGCATATTTTGTATGTGGCTGACTTCTTTAACATTATGTCAGTGAGAATCATCAAAGTGTTGTACAAAGAGTGTATTCATTTTTATTGTGTTGTGTTTTGATGTATGAATACATAAGAGGTGTTTTATTCATTGTACTGTTAGTGAATAATTGGATTGTGTTCTTTTTGGTGCTGTGAATATTCTTTACACATCTTTACATATGGTATGACTTCCTTTCAACCATTCTGAGCTACAACCTATCATGAGTCTTCCAGAGGAATGCCTTTCAGCACTGACATTAATGCAAGGCTTAGACAGACAAATTATGTCAGTTTTCTTTTACTTATCTTTGGGGAGGATAGGCAATACGTTTTGCCTTTATTTTTTTATTTTTTTTTTATTTTTTATTTTTATAGACATATATTTTTATCCCCAGGGGTACAGGTCTGTGAATCACCAGGTTTACACACTTCACAGCACTCACCAAAACACATACCCTCCCCAATGTCCATAATCCCACCCCCTTCTCCCAAACCCCCTCCCCCCAGCAACCCTCAGTTTGATTTGTGAGATTAAAAGTCACTTATGGTTTGTCTCCCTCCCAATCCCATCTTGTTTCATTTATTCTTCTCCTACCCACTTAAGCCCCCATGTTGCATCACCACTTCCTCATATCAGGAAGATCATATGATAGTTGTCTTTCTCTGCTTGACTTATTTCGTTAAGCATGATACGCTCTAGTTCCATCCATGTTGTCGCAAAAGGAAAACTTCCAAACTCATTTTATGAGGCCAGCTTCACCTTGATCTCAAAACCAGACAAGGATCCCATCAAAAAAGAGAGCTATAGACCAATATCCTTGATGAACACAGATGCGAAAATACTCAACAAAATACTAGCCAATAGGATTCAACAGTACATTAAAAGGATTATTCACCACGACCAAGTGGGATTTATTCCAGGGCTGCAAGGTTGGTTCAACATCCACAAATCAGTCAATGTGATACAACACATCAATAAAAGAAAGAACAAGAGCCATATTTTTAAAGACATTATTTTTGGATATAGAATTCTATGCCTCTCATATTATTGACATCCTTATATATTTTAACAAATGTCTAATAAGGGAAACTCTACTCTCAAATAAACTAGCAACTACCATTAAGATAAAATGATTTTTGGTATTTCAAGCTATAGAGCTGGATAATAATAGCTATAATTTATTTTTCAGCCTAGGACTATGTAAATAACTCTGTTAAAATAAACTTGTTCTTAAGTAACACTTCCAGCAGAACTTTAGAAATTAATTACATTACTATGATTTGCTTTTGCAAATTAAATTATATTCACTTACATATTAGCATAAATCTTCCTTTACTTTGTATCATGTTTAGAAATATTTCAGTTGTGGTTTATATAAAAAATTATTTTAAACATTATACAAAAAATTAAAAATTCCAGGGAACATTTTCAGATCAAATTACCCAAGTATTCTTTGTTGTTGTTGTTGTTGTAGTAAAGTTAAATTGAGAGGTTCCGGGTGGCTCAGTTTGGTTGAGTGTCCCACTCATGTTTTCAGCTCATTTCATGATCTTGAGTTTGTAGAATGTAGTCCTACATGGGGCTCTGTGCTCAGCAGGGAGTCTGCTTGAGGACTCTCCCTTTCCTCTCCCTCTGCCTTTCCTCCTGTTTATGCTCTTTCTCTATATATATATCTTTAAATATATATATAATCTATAGATATATAGATTGATATGTATATACATATCTATATATACATATATATCTTTAAAATTAAAGGTAAATTTAGAACTATTAAATTTCAGAAGGCTATTTTATGCAAATTAACTTTATTCTATATAATGTTCTATAAATTCAACAGATCAGAACTTTACTTTTCATATAAGCATATTAAATCCTACATAGATAAACTGAAAGAATTATAGATCATCTATTTTTAGCATACTTTTGTATTGAAATTACTACAACAAGAGAAAGGCAGAAAATAAAACTTTGTGTTAGGATTCTTGGCTTCCCATTGCAAAATCTGTGAAAAGTTAAACCTAATCTTCTATTTAAATATAAACAAGGGTGCCTCGATAGCTTGGTCGATTAAGCATCTGCCTTTGGCTCAGGTCATGGTCTCAAGGTCCTGGGATCAAGGTGGGTGTCAGACTCCCTGCCCAGCTGGGAGTCTGCTTCTCCTTCTCCCTCTGCCCCTCTTGTGTGTGCTCACACAAACACACATGCATGCACTCATGCACTCTCTCTCTGAAGTAAATAAATAAAAATGTTAAAAAAAAAAAAAAGGCTGCACAGTAAAGGAAAAAATCAACAAGGCTAAAAGGTAGCCTATAGTAAGGGAGAAGATACTTGCAAATGACATATCTGAGGAAAAGTTAGTATCCAAAATCTACAAAGAACATCCATAACTCATAATTTAAAAATAGGCAGAAGAGTATTGGGTATTGTATGTAACTAATCAATCTTTGAACACTACATCAAAAACTAATGATGTACTGTATGTTGGCTAATTGAACATAATAATAAAAATTAATTAATTAAAAAATAAAACAAAAATATGGACAGAGGAGATGAAAAGACATTTCTCCAAAGAAGACACCCAGATGACCAACAGAAACATGAAAAGTGCTCAGCATATCAGTCATCATCAGAGAAATACAAATCAAAACATGAGGTATCACACGTGTCAGATTGGCTAAAATGAACAACACAAGAAACAACAGCTGTCAGTGAGGATGTGGAGAAGGGGGAAATCTTACCTTGGTATTGGCAGTGCAAAATGGTTCAGTCACTTAAATAGTATGGAGTTTCCTCCAAAAGTTGAAATTAGAACTACCCTATGATTCAGCAAATGCACTACTAGGTATACCCAAAGAATACAAAAATACTAATTTGAAAGGATGCATGTGACCTAATGTTTATAGCAGATTATCTACAATAGCAAAATTGTGAAAATAGTCCAAATGTCCATCTACTGATGAATGGATAAAGAAGAAGTGGTATATACACTACTGAGTACTACTTGGCCATCAAAAAGAATGCAACCTTGGCATTTGCAATGACATGGATGGAACTAGAGAGTATTGTGCTTAGCTAAATAAGTCAGGCAGAGAAAGACAAATACCGTATGATTTCATTCACATTTGGAATTTAAGAAAGAAAACAAATGAGCAAAAGGAAAGAGGGAGAGAGAGGAAAATTAAGAAACAGTCTCTTAATTATAGAGAACAAACTGATGGCTACCAAAGGGGAGGTGAATAGGGAGATGGGTTAAATAGGTGATGGAGATTAAGGAGTGTGCTTGCTATGATGGGCACTGGGTGTTGTGTGTAAGTGTTCAATCACTGTATTTTACACCTGAGACTAATACTCTATGTTAACTAACTAGAATTTAAATAAAAACTTAAAAAAAATGATCCATTTCCTCTCTTTAACACAAAATGAGAAATTGTGGGTGGATTTGACCTTAGGGATAGTTGTAACACATGTGCCTATGAATTATAAATCTCTTTTCATTATCCTGGCCTTCTTCTGAATGTTGCCTTCATTCAAAGGTCTGTCTAAGGTTGACTTGCCTCTACACAACTTCTAAACCAGAGAAGAATCTCATCTATAAATCTAACTAGAAAAGTGTCAAAGCACAACTTTAATGTCCTAGTTCATCATCTCTAAACCAATCACCACAATGTGAATGAAATACTGTGATTGTTCCAAATTTGGCCAATGACCATTTATGAAATCAGAAGCTGGTTGGTAAATGTAGACAGGATCACTGTTTGGAGTGGTCAGTTCCTCATATAATGACCATGATCCTAGCTGGCAAAAGCACTTAGATTGATTACTTCTATTGGTATGTCTAAGAGTCAATATTATTCTATTATTTCTCCCTACTTCTGTCTGCCTGAGACAAAAGTGGTGAAGTACTTTTCTTATCATCTTACTTGCTGATAACAGAAATGTGAAGGTGATAAATGTGGAGACTGTGGGAGGGTATGGTAAAGAAATAGTAAAGATAATACCTAGCAAAAATATGTACAAAATTGATGCAAGGAAGCAGCAAAGGTCTTGTGACCATCCTCAAATAACCTTTAAGAAAAATACTGCCATAGAAGTCAGTTCACCTTTACTAATGACCCACACCACAGTGTACTATTTTGAAAAGACCTTCATGGATGTATAATGGCAGAGGCTTATTGAATGGGTGTAGTGGGACTGTCATTGTTGAAAGTGTTTTTCTTCAAATTTGCTATTGATGGTGAAGAATTTCAAAACTTATTATTTTGGATTATATATAAACAGATACAATTTTATAGAAGCTGAGATACAGTTTGCACCAGCAACCTCTGTTATAAAAAGGTGCAATTCCCCATATCAAAGAGATGTATAATAAGAAAAACTGCATGGAGTGACTCATGTAACTTTGCAGGTTACTAGCATTGGATATTTATATTTAAATCTGAAAGATTTAAACTTAATTTATTCATTTAAAAACTTAAAACATTTCTACTTAAACAAATAAATATTGAAATTAAGATTTTTTTTTCTCATGGGAAGCTGTTTACTTATTCTCTCTAGCTTAAAACATTTACAAAAAAAAGGAAAGAGCTACAGATTCTATAAATAGATGAACAGAATGGAATAAGAGTGCAATTTTACCATCCTACATTATAGTTGGGGTTTACAGAACATTATTTCAGATGTCAGAGATATCAGAATTTCCCTTGTGTATTACCATAATGTGCATGGTTTTTATCACCAGTTTATAAAGTATAATTGTCATAGGTGTCAGAAATTCTATATATTTATTTCTATCTAAACAAGTACATTAATAGTCTATGTTTATGAAGCAATGAATAGGAATAAAGAGGTAAGGTATAAAATTATACACATACCTGTTAAAATGTCGTGCTCATAAAAGAATCTGTAGATTACTATTCTGACCCCCCCCAGAACATTATAACTAGTATCCGCCTAAAAGTTTTTAGTAGGTAAATTCATATACACATACACACACACACACACAGAAAATTAAGGTAATTTTTAAAGTAAAGCCAAATGCAGAATTTTTAAGTATATTACTCTTATTGACAGTTTTGTATATATTAAGGACTTATATACCATCTCATTTAATCTCATTTCAAAGGAAACTTCCTTTTCTATTTCCCAGAATTCAATTGTCTCTCTTATTTCTTAAGAACAAAGCAGTTTCCCATTGTTCATGGCTAGTATATAAAAAGAATTTATTTTAGCATTTTTTGTTAAGGTAAAATTGGTATGTAACATTATACTTCAAACATAGAACGTCATATTTTGATATTTGTACATATGTATATAAAGTGACTATCAACATAAGTCTAGTTACTATCCATTACTGTACGATTGAGCCTGTTCACCCATTTCACCCACCCATCAGCCCCCTTCCCATTTGGTAACCTCCAATCTTCTCTCTATATCTATGAGTTTGTTTTGTTTCATTTATTTGTATGTGTTTTACATTTCATGTATAAGTGAAATTATCAGTATTTTTCATTCTCCATTGACTTATTTCACTTAGCATAATATATTTAAGGTCCATTTTTAACACAGATGATAAGATTTCCTTCTTTTTTATTACTGAATAGTATTCCAGTATATGTGTTATATATAGTATTCATATATAGTATTCATGTATATACTATGAATATATGTATATGTAAATATAATGTGGTTTTATATGTATATAGTACCTATTCATTTATAGTTACTGATGGACACTTAGATTATTTCCATAACTTAACTATTGTAAATAATGTTGCATAAACATAGGGATGCATAAGTATTTTAAAATTCATGTTTTATATTTTTCAAATACCCTGAAGTGGAACAGCTAGATCAATGGTAGTTCTACTTTTAATTTTTTGAGGAATCTCCATATTATTTTTTGTAGTGGCAATGCCAATTTACATTTCTGCCAGTAGTATATGAATGTTTCTTTTTCTCCATATCCTTTCCCAAACTTAGTTTTTGTCTTTTTGAAAATAGACATTTGAACAAGTGTGAGATGATAGCTCATTGTGCTTTTGATTTGCATTTCCCTGACAAACAATGATGTTAAACATCTTTTCAAGTGCATGGTGACCTTCTTTGAAAAAACATCTGTTCAGATCTTCTTACCATTTTTAAATTGAATTATTTATTTTGTTGAGTTGTATGAGTTCTTTATATATTTTGGATATTAACCACTTATCAGATATATAGTTTTCAATATCTTCTTTCATTTAAAGGTTGCCTTTTCCTTTTGTTGATTGTTTCCTTCACTGTGCAGTAGCTTGTTAGTTTGATATAGTCCCATTTGTTTACTTTTGCCTTTGTATCCCTTGCCTTTGGAGTCAGATCCAAAAAAAATCCCTAAGATCAAGATCAAGATTTCAGCCTGTTTTCTTCTAGGAATTTTGTGGTTTCAGTTCTTACATTTAAGCCTAATCCATTTTGAGTTAATTTTTGTGCATAGTGTTAGATAGTAGTCCAGGTTTATTCTTTTGTATTTGGCTATTCAGTTTTCCAGAACCATTTATTGAAGAGACTGTCCTTTCCCAATTGTATATTCTTGTTTTCTTTGTCATAAATTAACTGACCATATATATATGGATTTATTTTGGGGATCTCTATTATGTTCCATTGATCTATGTGTCTGTTTTTATGTCAATAGCATACTATTTTGATTACTGTAGCTTTGTAGCATAGTTTGAAATCAGAGGATATGATACCTCCAGGTTTGTTCTTCTTTCTTAAGATAGTTTTGACTATCTGGGTTCTTTGTGGTTCCATACAAATACTAGAATTATTTGTTCTAGTTCTGTAAAAAATACAATTGGGGTTTTGATAGGGATTGCATTGAATCTGTAGATTGCTTTGGGTATTATGGACATTTTAACAATGTTTGTTCTTCGAGTTCATGTGCATGAGATAACTTTCCACTTATTTGTGGTTTCTTCAATTTCTTTCGTCACTGTGTTGTAGTTATCAGTGTACAAGTTTTTTGCCTCCTTGGATAAATTTATTCTTAGGCAATTAATTTTTTTAGTTGTAATTGTATATACAAAGGTTTTCTTAATTTCTCTTTTGGGTATTTCATTATTAATGTATAGAAACACAAAAGGGGTGCCTGGATGGCTCAGTCAGTTAAGCGGCTGACTCTTGATTTCAGATCAAGGTCATGATCTTAGGATATGAGATTGAGCCACATGTTGGGCCCTTGCTGGGCGTGGGGCCCACTTGGTATTCATTCCCTCTCTCCCTCTGTCCATCCTCTCTATTCATGCATGCATACACATAAATGAAAAAGTAAAGAAATAAAAAACCACAACAGATTTCTGTATATTGATTTTCTGTCCCAAGTCCAATTATTATTCTTACAGTTTTTTGGTGAAGTCTTTAGAGTTTCTATATATAGTAGCATTTCATCCCAAATAGTTTTACTTTTTAGATGACTTTTGTTTCTCTTTGCTTCCTAATTGGTATGGCTGGGAATTCTAATACTGTTTTGAAAAAAAAAGTGCAAATATGGTTCCAAGATTGTTTGCATATAACATCCAGTGCTGCATGCAATACATGCCCTTTTTAATACCCATCACTGAGCTACCTCAACCCCCCACCCTCCCTCCCAATAAAACCCTCAGTTTGTTTCTCAGAGTTCATAGTCTTTAATTTTCATTGTCTTCCCCTTCATTCTCCCCCATCTTCTCCTAATATCCTCCATGCTATTCCCTATGTTCCACTACATCAAAAACTAATGACATACTGTATGGTGACTAATATAACACAATAAAGAAATAAATAAAATGAAAAAAATGAAAAAAAAAAAAAAAACCCCTGCAAGTATGGACATTCTTATCTTACCCTAATCTTAGAGGAAAATCTTTCAGCATTTCCCCTTTGAGTACTATGTTAGCTGTGGGTTTGCTATATATGGCCTTTGTTATATTAATGTATGTTTTCCCTATACCCAGTTTCTTGGGAATTTTTAACATGCATAGATGCTGAATTCTGTCATATGTTTTTTCTTTATCTATTGAGATAAGCATGTGATTTTTCTCCTTTGTTTTGTTAGTGCAGTGTATCACATTGATTGATTTATGGATATTAAGACAACTTTGTATCCTTAGAATAAATCCCACTTGATCATGATGTATAATCTTTTTCATGTATTTTTAAATTAAGTTTAGTAATGTTTTATTCCAGATTTTTGCATCTAAATTCATCAAGGATATTGACCTGTAATTTGTTTTTTTTCTGGTTTTGGTTTGAGGTTAATGCTAGCCTAGAAAAATTAGTACTGAAGTGTCCCCTCTTCTTCAGTTTTTTTGGAAAGCTTGAGGATAGGTGTTAAGTCATCTTTTATGTCTGGTAGAGTTCGCCAGTGAAGCTGTTTGGTCCTCAGTTTTTGTTTGTAGGGAAGTTTTTGATTACCAGCTCAATCTCCTAACTAGTATTCAGTCTAGTTAGTTTTTCCTACTTCTTCATAATTCAGTCATGGAAGATTATG
>NC_081557.1:112870241-112897371 GCF_022355385.1 Mustela nigripes | reverse complement strand
CATTTCTAAAAATGTAACCATTTTTTCTAGGTCATCTAGTTTGTTGGCATATTATTGTTCTGAGAAATTTCTTATGATCCTGTGTATTTCTGTGGTATCAGTTGTAAGTTCACCTCTGTTTCTAATTTTATCTCAGTCCTCTTTTTTTCTTTTCTGAGTCTGGTTAGAGGTTTGTCAATTTTGTTAAAGTTTTAAAGAATGAACCCTTAATTTCAGTAATCTTTGCAATTGCATTTTTAGTCTCTATTTCATTTATTTTCACTCTGACGTTTATTATTTCCTTCCTTCTACAAACTTTGGACACTTTTACCCATTGTTGTGGTGAAATTGCTCAGCTACATTTCAGGTCTTTTTCAGAGGGAATTATTCTCTATGTAGCTATAGATTTGTTGTGTTTGTGGGAGGAGGTGAGTTCAAAATCCTTCTGTGTCACATCTTGTACACCCCTTTAAGGGGATTTGCATTTTAATCCTCAATTCTGAAAACAGGAAGTGGTAGGTCAGATAGACTAAGCAATTTTCCCAATAAAAAGCAAAAACAAAACTATTTAGTACCTAGTTCTGAATCTAATTTTTCTCTAAGAGCAAAGTTGATTTTTTTTTCTATTTGCCACTCTTAAATTTAATAACACATCATTTCAATAGTATAATACAATAGAAACAGTTAATGAAGTTCTGAGACAGTTTGGCAAATACACTATCCAGAGTAAAGGAGACTTAGCTTAAATTTTGCTTCTATGCCAGCAGATAAGAAGATTAGTAAGAAGTCACCAAATCTATACAGTGCAAAATTTGTTCCCTAAATAATTGTCTATGTGCAATATACCCATAAGCATTTAATATATATATATTTCATTATTTTTTATTTTATTTCTTCTCAGTGTTCCAAAATTCATTGTTTATGCACCACACTCAGAGCTCCATACAATATGTGCCGTCCATAATACCCACCACCAGGCTCACCCAACATGCCACCTTCCTCCCCTCCAAAACCCTCAGTTTATTTTTCAGAGTCCACAGTATCTCATGGATTATCTCCCTCTCCGATTTACCCTAACTCCTTTCTCTCCTCTTTCTCCCAATGACTTCCATGTTATTCCTTATGCTCCACAAGTAAGTGAAACCGTATGATACTTAACTGCCTTTGCTTGACTTATTTCACTCAGTATAATCTCTTCCACTCCCATCCATGTTGATACAAAAGTTGGGTATTCATCCTTTCTGATGGAAGCATAATACTCCATTGTATATACGGACCATATCTTATTTATCCATTTGTCTGCTGAAGGGCATCTTGGTTCTTTCCACAGTTTGGTGATTGTGGCTATTACTGCTATGAACATTGGGGTACAGATGGCCCTTCTTTTCACTACATCTGTATCTTTGGGGTAAATACCCAGTAGTGCAAAAATAAATTAAATAAATAAATAAATACAAACAAACAAACTAGTCAGGGTCATAGGGAAGCTGTATTTTTAATTTCTTAAGGAAACTCCACACTGTTTTCCAAAGCAGCTACACCAACTTGCATTCCCACCATCAGTGTAAGAGGGTTCCCCTTTCTCCACATCCTCTCCAACACATGATGTTTACTGTCTTATTCATTTTGGCCATGGTAAATGGTGGAAGGTAGTATCTCATTGTAGTTTTGATTTGAATCTCCCTGATGGCTAATGATGATGAACATGTTACATGTGTTTGTTAGTAATTTGTATGTATTCTTTAGAAAAGTGTCTGCTCATGTCTTCTGCCCATCTTTTTGATTTACATTTCTAAAAATGTAACCATTTTTTCTAGGTCATCTAGTTTGTTGGCATATTATTGTTCTGAGAAATTTCTTATGATCCTGTGTATTTCTGTGGTATCAGTTGTAAGTTCACCTCTGTTTCTAATTTTATCTCAGTCCTCTTTTTTTCTTTTCTGAGTCTGGTTAGAGGTTTGTCAATTTTGTTAAAGTTTTAAAGAATGAACCCTTAATTTCAGTAATCTTTGCAATTGCATTTTTAGTCTCTATTTCATTTATTTTCACTCTGACGTTTATTATTTCTTATAGATTTGGATATCAGCCCTTTGCTTGTAGTGTCATTTGCAAATGTCTTCTCCCATTCCGTATGTTGCCTCTTTGTTTTCTTGACTGTTTGCTGTGCAGAAAATTTTGATCTTGGTGAAGTCCCAAAAGTTCATTTTTGCTTTTTTTTTTTTTTTCCCTTTGCCTTTGGGGATATATCTTGAAAGAAGTTGCTGTGGCTGATGTCGAAGAGGTGAAAGCCTATGTTTCCCTCTAGGGTTTTGATCAATTCCTGACTCACGTTGAGGTCTTTTATTCATTTTGAGTTTATCTTTGTGTATGGTGTAAGAGAATGGTTGAGTTTCATTCTTCTACACATAGCTGTCCAATTATACCAGCACCGTTTATTGAAGAGACTGTCTTTTTTTCACCGTACATTTTTTCCTGCTTTGTCAAAGATTTGTTGACCACAGAGTTGTGGATCTATATCTGGGCTCTCTATTCTGTTCTACTGATCTATGTGTCTATGTGTCTATGTGTTTTTGTGCCAGTACCATACTGTCTTGGTGATCACAGCTTTGTAGTAAAGCTTAAATTCAGAGAATGTGATGCCTCCAGCTTTGTTTTTCTTTTCAACATTTCTTTAGCAATTCAGGGTCTTTTCTGGTTCTATATAAATTTTAGGATTGTTTGTTCCAGCTCTTTGAAAAATGCCAGTGGAATTTGGATTGGGATGGCATTGAAAGTGCAGATTGCTCTAGGCAGTATAGATGTTTTACAATGTTTATTCTTCTGATCCATGAGCATGGAATGGTCTTCCATCTTTTCGTGTCTTCTTCAATTTCTTTCACGAAATTGAATTCATGTAATTCCTTGAGTACAGATCCTTTACCTCTTTGGTTAGGTTTATTCCCAGGTATCTTATCATTCTTGGTGCTATAGTAAATGGAATTGATTCTCGAATTTCCCTTTCTCTACTTTCATTGTTAGTGTATAAGAAAGCCACTGATTTCTGTACATTCACTTTGTATCCTGCCACATTACTGAATTGCTGTATGAGTTCTAGTAGTTTGAGGCAGAAATATTTTGAGTTTTCAATATAAAGTACCATGTCATCAGCGAAGAAAGAGAGTTTGACTTCTTCATTGCCAATTTGAATGAATACATTTTATTTCATTTTGTTGTCTGATTGCTGTTGCTAGGACTTCTAGTACTGTGTTTAATAACAGTGGTGAGAGTGGACATCCTTGTCACATTCCTGATCTCAAATGGAAGGCTGTCAGCTTTTTTCCATTGAGGATGATATTTGTTGTGGGTTTTTTACAGATAGGTTTTTTGAAGTTGAGGACTGTTCCCTCTATCCCTATACTTTGAGGGACTT
Organism: Mustela nigripes; assembly: GCF_022355385.1. Taxonomy (NCBI): domain Eukaryota; kingdom Metazoa; phylum Chordata; class Mammalia; order Carnivora; family Mustelidae; genus Mustela; species Mustela nigripes. The sequence goes on along the minus strand of NC_081557.1, from coordinate 112,893,983 downwards.
TCATCAGCAATGGATGCTGTATCTTATCAATGCTTTTTCTGCATCAATTGAGAGGACCATGTGGTTCTTCTCTCTTCTCTTACTGATTTGTTCTATTACATTGATTTATTTGTGAATGTTGAACTACCATTGTATCCCGTGGATAAATCCCACCTGGTCATGGTGGATGATCTATTTAATGTATTGTTGGATCCTATTAGCTAAGATCTTGTTGAGAATCTTGGCATCCATATTCATCAGGGATGTTGGTCTAAAATTCTCCTTTTTGGTGGAGTCTTTGCCCGGCTTGGGGATCAGGATAATGCTGGCTTCATGGAAAGAGTCTGGAAATTTTCCTTCTGTTTCTATTTTTTGAAACAGTTTCAGGAGAATAGGTATTATTTCTTCTTTGAATGTTTCATAGAATTCTCTGCGGAATCTGTTACATCCTGGGCTATATTTTTTTTTGTGAGGTTTTGGTTTTTTGGGGATAATTTTTTGGAGGTGTTTTGGGAGGTTTTTTGGGGGGGCAGGTTTTTGTTCACTGCTTCACTCTCACTACTAGATACTAGTCTATTCAGGTTGTCAGTTTCCTCTTGATTCAGTTTTGGAAGTTTATAGGTTTCCATGAATGCATCCATTTCACCTAGGTTACTTAGCTTATTGGCATATAATTTGTTAATAATTTTTATGATTCTTTCTATTTCCTTGGTGTTAGTTGTGATCTCTCTCTTTCCTTCATAATTTTATTAATTTGGGTCCTCTCTCTTTTCTTTTGGATTAGTTTGAACAATGGTTTATCAATTTTACTGATTCTTAAAAAAAAAAAAAAGCCTCTAGTTTCATTGATGTGTTCTACTGTATCTCTAGTTTCTATCTCATTGATCTCTGCTCTAATCTTGATTATTTCCCTTCTTGTTTGTGGGCTTGGCTTAATATGTTGTTGATTCTCCAGTTCTTTAAAGTGTAAAGACAGATGGTGTATTCTGGATTTTTCAATTTTTTTGAGGGTGGCTTGGATGGCTATGTGTTTCTACCTTAGGACCGCCTTTGCCATATTCCATTGATTTTGGAGCGAAGTGTCTTCATTCTCATTGGTTTCCATGAATTGTTTAAGTTCTTCTTTGATTTCTGGTTGATCCAAACATTCTTAAGCAGGGTGGTCTTTATCTTCCAAGTGTTTGAATTCCGTACATACTTTTACTTGTGATTGAGTTCCAGTTTCAAAACAGTGTAGCCTGAGAATATGCAGAAAATGATCTCAGTCTTGGTATCAGTTGAGCCGATTTATGAGTCAGTATGTGGTCTGTTCTGGAGAAAGTTCCATGCGCACTTGAGAATAATGAGTATTCTGTTGTTTTAGGAATGTTCTGTTTATATCCATGAGGCCCATCTAGTCCAATGTGTTATTCAATGCTCTTGTTTTGTTATTGATTTTCTGCTTGGATTATCTGTCTATTACTAAGAGTGGTGTGTTAAGATCCCCTATTATTAATGTATTCCTATCAATATGAGTCTTTATCTTGACTAACAGTTGTCTTATGTAGTTGGCTGCTCCCATATTGGGGGCATAAATATTTACAATTGTTAGATTTTCTTGGTGGATAGGTCCTTTAAGAATGATGTAGTGTCCTTCCTTATCTCTGACTACAGTCTTTAGTTTAAAATAAAATTGATCTGATTTGAGAATCACTACCTTAGCTTTCTTTTGAGGCCTATTGGCATGAAAGATGCTTCTCCATTCCTTCACTTTCAGTCTGGATATACCCTTAGGTTCAAAATGGGTCTTTTGTAGACAGCATATGGATGGGTCCTATCATTTTATCCAATCCAATTGTTCCTTTTTATGGGAGTGTTTAGGCCATTTATGTTGAGAGTGATTATTGAAAGATATGTTTTTGACATCATGTTGCCTGTGAAGTCTTGTTTCTATAGACTGTCTCTGTAACCTTCTGTTCTCTGACACTCGCGGGCTCCTTCTTCTTTATATAGAATCCCCTTAATATTGTAGTGCCAGCTTGGTGGTCACATACTCTTTTAAACCTTGCCAGTCTTGGAAGCTCTTTATCTCTCCACCTGCTCTAAATGTCAGCCTTGCTGGATTAAGTATTCTTGTCTGCATGTTCTTTTCATTTAGTGCCCTAAATATGTCTTGCCAACCCTTTCTAGTTTGCCATGTTTCTGTGGACAGGTCTGATATTATTCTGATGGACCTTCCTCTGTATGTAAGGAATCTCTTCTGCCTAGCTGCTTTCAAGGGCTCTTGTCTAAAATTATGATTCATCAGTCTCACAATCAAGTGTCTTGAGGTCCTTCTAGATTCGTTAATCTTGGGGGATTATCTGCTCTGCCTTTAGGACATGGACATTGGTTTCACTCCCCAGATTGGGAAAATTTCCATAGAGAATTTCTTCAACTATATCTTCTAGTCTTCTTTCTCCCCCCCCCTTCCCCCACGGATCCCAACAATTCTGACACTGGAACCTTTCATGGTGTCATTTAGTTCCCTAATTCTGTTTTCATGGCTTCTAAGCTGTTTGTTTCAGGCCTCCTCCTGATCCTTTTTCTCTATCAGTTTTTCCTCTAGATCACTAATTCTATCTTCTGCTTTCTGTTACTCTAGCTGTTAGAGAATTTAGATGAGATTGGATCTCATTGATAGCATTTTTAACTTCTCCCTGGGTAGCTTTTACTTCTGCCCTAATTGATTCCATGTTGTAATTTATGATTTTCTCCAACCTAGCCATTATCTGGATAATTGTTATGTTGAGCTCCCGACATACTGTTTATGTCTATATCCAATAGCTCTTTTGGAGAGGGCACAGTTTCTGAATTTTGCCTCTGTTGGTTGTTCCTCCTCCTAGTCATTTTGATGAGAGGTGGTTGAGGGGACATGTAGCTGAATATATCAGTCATGATCCAGGCAAGTTGCACAACCTTTGAATGCTTCCAAGCAATTGGAAGTCACTACCAAAAAGGAAGAAAAAGAAAAAAAGAGAAAGAGAGAGAGAGAGAGGAAAAAAAAAAGACCCAGCCAGAATGATCCCCAAAGGTAAGATTTATAATGTATACAAATAAAAAGACCAGCAAAAGTAAGTGACAAGAAGAAAAAAAGACCACATCTAAAAGAAACCACAGGTATAAGATTTACCTAATGCCAGGACAAAAACAAATACACAGAAATACTGACAGAGGGAGAAGATGGGGAGGAAGAAGTTTATTTTGATTCTTCTTCGGTGTATCTTGATATCTTTGTTAAAAGACTCAACTTTCCAGAGATAAAGGGATATTAAAACTGGTTTATATATAGGGGTAATATTGATTAGGGAAAGAGGATTACCTTGAAGATTTTATCTATGTATTTAAAAAAAAATAGAAAAGGAAAAGAAAAACAGGTATGTGTATGAGAAAAGTTCAACTTAAAAGGACATTATGGAATATGTTGTATTTTTTTTTTAAGATTTTATTTATTTATTTGACAGAGAGAGAGATCACAAGTAGGCAGAGGCAGGTAGAGATGGGGGGAAGAAGGCTCCCTGCTGAGCAGAGATCCCAATGCGGGGCTCGATCCCAGGACTCTGGTATCATGACCTGAGCTGAAGGAAGAGGCTTTAACCCACTGAGCCACCCAGGCACCCTGGAATATGTTGTATTAAACCTCCAGTCATAATGGTAAGTAGGTTAAAAAAAATTAAACAGAACAAGAAGAGTGAGAATGAATTAAAAATAAAAGTTGTATCTATGAAATATACAGGTTTTAGAGTAATAACAGGAGCTTAATGTTTTTGTTTTCCCCTGATATTGGGGTTTTACAGTTTTATGGGGACCCTGTGGTGGTTGTCCTTTTGTTCATTTGGCTGGCTTTCTGGGGGGAGGGGATTGCTGCATTGTTTTTCAGGCAGTCTTGCTTGGGTTGAGTCCTCCTGCCCCCTATTAAGGGGCTGGGTTCTGTGGAAACTGGTTTTTCAGGTTTTTGTTTTCTGGAGGTTTTTGTTTCTATTTTTGTTTTTGTTTGTTTTTGTTTTGCCTGGCTTTTTATAGCTTTTCAAAGTTTTAGTGGAAAGCAAACTGCACACAGACCTCTGTCTCAGAGAGAAGCCTCAGTCTATCCTACCTTGGGTGGTCCAGAATATACAGACTCCCCCTCTGCAAACTCTGCTGAGCCATGCAACCTCCCACAGGCAGTGCACATCCCCTGCCACCATCTCAGGGATCGGCTAAAGCACCCACTTGTCTCTGCACCCCTGTGCCACTAAAACTGCAATTGATATTGGTCCAGGGAGTCTGTTTCCATGGTTGCCTTTGCCGGGACTGCTGTCTGGGGTCCAGACTTCACTGGATCACATCTAGAGATTGCACTGAATTCCTTCAAGCTCTGGCTGGGAGAGTCCAGACCCTTGGCTGGTCCTAGAGAATGCTGGCTAGCTCTAGGACGGAGCCTTCTCAGGTGCCCATTGGTAGTGGGTCAGACACTGGTCACACAGTGCACAAAAGTTCTAGAGAGCACAGGCTGGCACCATCATCAGACTCCCTCATGCAGGGGCAGGCGTGTGCCTAGCTGAGCCATGATACAAGCCCCACAAATCTGGGGCTCTGCTGCACTTTCTCTGGCATGGGTGTTTGCCGGGTTTGGCTGACCATCCTGGGACCGTGGGTTTAGGGCCATGCCTGTGACTGCCTGATTCCACCAGTTGCCCCTTATGATCCTTTGCTCTTTTGGAGTGCTTTTAACCAGAATCCAAGTTAATGCTCGTCCCCAACACAGGGCACTCTCGTATTGGTGTATTACTTTCCAATGGGTCATTTCTAGTGGCTCCCTCCCACTTCTATTTATTCTCTGATATCACTCTGATTATTTCCAAACAGCTTTACCTCTCCACTGGAGTCATTTGCCCCCATAGAGATCCAGAAGTGTATAATCCTACATCTCAGGCTGATTTCATGGGTGTTCAGAATGTTCTGGTAGATAAATAGCTCACTTTAGGGGACCAACTGGAATAGGGTCTCCTACTTCTCTGCCATCCTACCCCTCCTCCCAAAGTTGATGTTTTTAATCTTTTATTATAGATGTTTCTACTACTTGTAGTCTACTTATATTTGATTAATACCTTGCATGAACTATATTTATAGAATCCTCATATTCTAAAATGAATCTGACTTTGTAAGATTCAAGATGTAATTTATCTTTCTCTTTTTAAAAGTTGAAAACCCAATACTTGGCACCAATATTTAGAAATGTTTTCATTACTATATTATCCCTTTCCTCATTAAATAATTTAACAAAATTTTATTAAGTTTCAACTTTGTCCCAAGTACTGAGTTTAGGGTACTGACTAGGAATAATTGGTGTAACAGGAAAAATTTAAACAGACAAAAATCTATGCCCTCATGGAAATAACAGTCTAGAGGACAGAGTTAAACTATAAATTAAATAAACATAAAATACCATTTTAAATGATGAAAAGTTCCATTAAGAAAAATAAAGTTTGAAAGAGTAATAGCATATATTAAGATTGCAATTTTAAATAGAATGGTTTGCAAAGCACTCACTAAGAAGTGAGCAAAGATCCAAATGTCATTAAGTAGGGAACCAGGTGTATATCTGGTAGAAGATAATTTCAGGTGAAAAACTGAGAGAGAGTGAGAGAGCACAAGACCAGGGTGAGGGACAGACAGAGAAGCAAGACTTCCCAGTGAGCAGGGAGTATGTTGTGGGATTCAGTCTCATAACTCTGGGATCATGACCCAAGCCAAAGGCAGATGTTTAACTAGCCATGCAGGCACCCCAGGGTGGAGGAGGTAGTAACAGAAACTTAATTTTATACATTCTGAGTTTAGGGTACTGACTAGAATGCAGGTGGAGATATTAAATAGGAAGTTGTACATAAAATCTGGAGTTTGAGGAAGATAAATGGGCAATACTTATAAATTTGGGATTCATATAAAATCCTGAGATTGGATGGGAATCCCTAGAGTGATTGTGAATAGAGAAGGTTATGTAGCCCTCTAACATTAGGAGGTCACTCGTGTGGATGAAGAGAAACTATCAGAGTAGACTGAAAAGGAATGAAAAGAAAGTATGGGTTTCTGACAGCCAATTCAAGAAAATGTTTCAAGGGGAAGCAAAAGACAACCTCTATCAAGGGCTGCTGCATGTGGAGAAAGGTTGAGACTACAAACTAATGAATTTAGTAAAGTAATGTCATTGTTGGCCGTGGCAAGTGGATTTTTGGTGGAGTGAGTAAATGTCTGAAAGGAGTGGATTGAAGAGAGATGAGGAAGAGGGAGATTGGAGACAGAAATCATAGACAACTTTTTCAAGAAGTTTTTCTATGAAGGGGAACTGGAGGGGAAAGTGAGGTTAGGGAAAGGTTTCTTTTCATTTGTTTAAGGAGAAAAGAATAATTGTTTTTCCTTCTAAAGTAAGAAAAATTAAAGATGCAGGAGGGACAAAGAATTACAGAATGAAGTTCCTTGAATAAATAGGAAAACATGGAAGCTGGCATGCAAGTGTTAGTATTTGCCTTTACTGGGAACACAGGTGCTCTGGCCTTCAAAGAAATCCAAGAGAAGGAAAAATATGTGGGATTGGAAGGTAAATAGATGTGGTGGTAGAAACTTCCAAATTATTACCTCTGGTTGTTTCAATTTTTTAGTAACTTAGAAAGTGAGGTCATCAGTTGAAAGGACAGAGAATGAGGGTTTGAGGGGGTGATTCTATGTGAAATCATTATATTAAAATAATTAGAAAATGGACAGAAGAGATGGGGTAATATGACTGCTTATTAGCATTAAGGACTCACTTGAAAGTAAGAGACATGCCTTTAAGAACATAGTAGTGTGTCTTTTTTCAGCCACATTCTGCTGTGTTCTCTATTATTCTACATATTATCTCTAGATAATCAGAAAAAGAAACTTAGTTTTTCTGTCAGAACTATTTGATACCCACTCCCAAAAATTCCCACATATGCACTCAGGTTATAACTTAATCACAGGTTGAATTTGAACACAAAGTCTAAGGTCAGTGCGTGGTCCTGTCACTCTGCTTTCCAGAATGTGTATGAATACATTCACTCTGCTTTCCAGAATGTGTATGAATACATGATCATTTAACTCTTATTTTCAGCTCTGTGGTACATTCAGCCTCAAGTGAAAATATCAGATTTTATTTGAGGTAATCATTTAATAAATGATATTTTCATATACGTGCATTTTATTTTCAAATTTAGTAACTTACAAGAGTGTTGTTTTGTTTTGTCCCCAGCAAGAACAGTTTTTGAGGTTTCCCTAAAGTTGAAACTCTAATGGTATTGTAGAAATAGTCATTTCCTAGAAAAGAAGTCAAAAACAAGCTGACAGGACTGGCAGGAACTGACATCCAATCTACAGTCATAAAATGGGAATGAATGCTATGATTTGTAAGTAACATAGTAACATTTCCCATATACCTATTTAGGACTTGGAAATTTTAGTCAAAAAGTTCGATATACATCACTAGGGGTGGGAAAAAAAAAAAAAGCTTGCCAAAAAGTTCATTACTTAAAACCTGCATTTTGACTAAATAGGCAATTCAAAGGTCTTAAGGAAATTACTTTGAGATTAAAACATCTTACTTTGGGGGGACTGAGATTTTGAGTAGAGGACCATAAATTAGAAATACTATTATCTTTTGAAGTTCCTAAATTAAGTCATCTGTGCATAAAATTATACTCAGTATCTGTTTTAACTTCAATAAGAAGTTGTAATATTTTTCCACCCCAAGATTTTATTTTTAACTAAAACTGTAGTTGAAGAATTGTGGCTATTGTGGCCTCTAGTGGGAAAATTGCCAGTTAAATGAAATTCTTCACAATTGGCCATCTGGGATTTTTCCTGATGAATTTAGCTTTCTGAAATCTGTAATGTAGTTGTTTATCCCCTATTATTTTGAGGGTGAATACTAAAAAAGGGGTGCATTTCCCTCTCTTCTTAAAAGTAAGCATTGCCTTTTTCACATTTAGTCATAAAGTCATGAATCTTTTTTTTTATTCATTCACATTAATTCTAAGGTCAGGATCATGCTCAGCAACTATAATATTTCCAGAAGTTACTTGCACAGTCCAAACTGCAAGTTTAATTATTTTTTCTTACTCTTTTTTAGATGTTGAATGTCTTGACTATGTGCTGTACCGTTTGGGTCATTTTAATTCCCCTTTCATTCTTATAGCTGTATTATTATTTAGCTAAATAGCATCTCTGTCTTTTTATATTTTCTTTATTTGGTTACTTACAAAACACAAAAATTGACATGTATCTCATTAGAAAGGGGAAAAAAAGTCCATAAAATGCTGACACAACATTGTGATACTTAACAATCTTCAAGTTCTAAAGAAATTAGTCTGTAACAATAATAGTTTTGAATTTTAAATGTTCCATAATTTACAAATGATTATTATAGGTTTAGTCTCATTCAATTTCATGTACATTTCAAGAAATTTAGGTAAAGCTATGACAAAGAAAAGCATATAAATATTTCAACCATTGTTTAATTTGCAAGGCAAGACTTTATATGGTTAGCTTTAATTGTTAATATTCCAAATAAAATTTGTTGTGATGAGTGTGAATTCCCAAATAATTTTCATGATGTTATTTTTTTTGTGAATTAACTTTAAATTTATTTTAATTAATTAATTAATTAATTAATTTTAAATAAACATATAGTGTATTATTAGCCCTGGGATACATGTCTGTGAATCACCAGGTTTACACACTTCACAGCACTCACCATAGCACATACCCTCCCCAATGTCCATAAACCCACCACCATATCCCTACCCCTTCCCCTGGCCACCCTCAGTTTGTTTTGTGACATTAAGAGTCTCTTAAGATTTGTCTCTCTCCCGAGCCCATCTGTTTCATTTATTCTTTTCCTACCCCCCCGAGCCCCCAAAGTTGCATCTCTACTTCCTCATCATGATGTGTCTTTAATAAAAATAATATCATAAAACATTTAAAATAATACTATAGTATCTATTGCTTTATGATGCTTGTTTAGAATTCTTGATAGACCAACATAATGATACACCAGGGTGATAGCCATAAATATATATATGGCATTAGTATTTCTCCGTATTTCTTTGCATTTTTTTCACACAAGATTTACATTTAGTATAAACCTGAATGACAGTTTTGTGAAAATATTGGGTATATACCTATGGAAAGAAAAATTTGAAATCTAAACATAATGAGAAAAATAAAGTTTAAAATTTAAATCCCTAGATCAACTCTACAGACATTTTCTTTCCCTCTCCTTTCTCCTTCCCCCACCCCCATTCCCTTTCTTTCTTTCTCCTACCTCCCTTCCTCCCTTTCTCTCTTCTCTTCTCTTCTCTTCTCTTCTCTTCTCTTCTCTTTCTTTCTTTCTTTTTTTTTTTTTTTTCTCTCTTCTTGTAAGAAAATTGTTAACATTCTCTGGCTCTCATTTGACCAATACCAGGGAAAGGAAAAGCAATTTGACCTTGCTTCAAACTGAATTTTCCATTTTAAACTTGGTGTCTTTGGGGTTAATTTAGGCTCCCCTCCTCCTACATTTATTTTTCCCCTCTGTTCTCAGTGGTAGCTAGATATAGGGGCAAACTATGTTATAATATGGCAGCTGGTGAGGAGCCTCTGACACATTTGCCTTCTTCTCTATTTTCATGACCATGAACTGAGAATATAGCTGATGACACAGAACTTTCTCTTGTATGCTGGCATCCACTGTTTCTGCTGTTCCTTGCCATGGCCTCTGGTTATAAAGTTCTTTTACTTTATTCCCAGATGTCTTCAAACTCACAAACTCTTTTGAGTAATATCTTGACCTCAAAAACATGTGGGAAAACCTTGATCTTGGCCAATTTTAATGTTGGGTGAGGATGGAACCCTTTTTGGTTCTCTCACTGCCGGAAGATGCTATGCCATTGAGTCTACTCTAGGACAGCAGGCCAACATTCAGACTGAAAACCTTATATGGAAACCTCATCTGGAGTTCCAGAAAGGAAGTGGGATGTTTCTATTCTCAGATTTTTTTCTAACATACCTAAATTCCTATTACAGTGTTCCTATCCCCAAGGTTCCTCACAGGTTCTGAAGGACTCAAGAGTTTCCTAACTCTCATTGTGTATCCTCTAAATCTCTCTAGAACCCCTGTGTAGCCTAGGAATCTTTTTTGTTTCATGGCAAACTGGAATACATTTCCTCCTATCCCCTGGTAGTTGCTATGATAAATTATAGTAATCTCTGTGCTGAAGTATTCTAATGTTGATTACTTGAAATCTACAAATTTATTCTCTATTCAGGACATCCAGATCTTGAAATTAAAATATTGGTTTCAGTACTGTTTTTTTCGGAATTGGAAACCAACACTGCATTCTGTCTTGTCTGTTCCTATTTGGAGCTGGCTGGACCTAGCTGTTCTTTTGAGACATGACTGATTATCATTTTTTTGAAGGAAGAGCAGCCACACTAGAGGACTATACCAGAAAATATACATAATTCAGTTACATTTAGAAGGAATATGTACCTTTCTTTACCTAGATATTAAAATATGATACATTTGCTGTTGATTAAAATTCATTATCAATTGCTATTTAAAATTGTGCCCACAATTTTATAAAATCAAAAGTACATTAAAGACACTTTTTAAAAAGTAATTTCTCCCTAATCAAATAAAGATACTGCTTTTCAGGAACCTCACACTGTCTTCCATGGTGGCTGCACCAGTTTGCATTTTCAGCAGCAGTGCATGAGCGTTCCTTTTTCTCCACATCCTTGATGAAAGAAAATTCTTAAATTTCCTCATCAGCCAGTTAATTTAAGCAAAACTTTTCTAGATGGCTATGTTTGTAAGAATCCTGAAAAATATTACCTGCTGTGTACTGCTAATATGTCTCCAGCTGTGAAAAATAAACTTTCTTTGACCACACATTGTAGTGTTCATTGTGCAATTAGTTTGCATCTGCTAATAGATAGCATTGCCTTCTCTCTCTAATCCTCAACTCAATAACTTTATAAATATTTAACATGCTTAAATTAGAGGCAGGGAAGTAGGAGATCATTCTAGTAATAGTTAGCTTTCAGATTTTGAAAGCAAACAAGAGCCTCTATATGCAATAAAAAATAAAAAGAAAAAGAAAAAAAAGAATCCTTATAAGGTGGAGGTATCTCTTTTCACACTGAGTAGTTTCTCAAACATTGTCATAATGGTTCTGCTGCTGTTTTAGGGAATATGTCTTCTATATAGGTTTAGAATGCTTTGATTCCAAGGACTCCTCCTATTTATCTCCAGGGACACCTGAATTATTTAAGGCTTTCATTTAAAGTTACAGCAACAATACATAACTTCAACCAAAAACCCAAGACTTTCTCAGTAGTTTTAGTTGTTTACTCTGACTATTAACATATAAACATAATAAAGCTAATTTAGGTCTCCAGGAAAGTTATAAAAGCATTTGAATTCTAAAGGCATTTTAACAAACATGTTTGTTATTGGAACTTTATTATTTAAATTTCACATTTTCTTAGCCTTCGACTACAAGAGATATACTAATACTGGAAAATACAGATATTCTTTATTGCTTACTTTGAAAAGTAGTGAATTAATTCCTATTAGGGGACAAGATATTAGTTGATAAACCTCTTTAATGCTTAGAGAATATGGTTGACAGGCTGTAGTGATGATTACATGATGACCATTTTCATTTTTTGCAAGAAAATAAAACTAAAATCCTTTATAGAATAGTAAGTATAAGTTAATCTACTTAATTTAAAAATTAATTAAAAAGCATACTAACTTATAGGCAGATTTTATTACCGTAAAGTTATGTTTTTTTTAAACATACAGTTGAGACTTTACTTTCAGAAGTGGTAGTAATCATATAATTAATGCTCTAGACCAGTGGTTTTCAAACTTCATACTAAGAAATATTTCACACTCTTAAAAATCAAAAAGAACCTCAAAGAGATTTTAATGTGGCTTCTACCTAGCTACAAATTTATCATATTAAAAATTAAAACTAAGAAATTTATCAATTATTTATTGATTTATTTAAAAATAAAAATAATAAGCCAATTTTATATTAACCTAAATATGTTTTATTAAGCTTTGTAAATCTCTTTAATGATCAGATTAATAAAAGCCAACAGACTTGCCATACCTGCTTCTGTATTCAGTTTGTTGTGATATCACATATCATATAGCTTCTAGACTATTACACTGAACACTGTGAACAGATGAAAGTGGAAAAGAAAAATAAAACCATGTGACTTATATTAAAAAGAGAGACTGTCATTTCTCATGAAATTTCTTCTATGATCTAACATCCACATGCATATAAATAATAATATGGGAACTTGAGGTTTTTGCAGCATAGACTGCTTAAATTGGATGTTTAAATCATTTTATTCTCAAGATGGTAAAATGATCTGTCAGGAACTTCCTAAAATTTGTGATAATGCAGCTATAGTGCTTCTTCCTACATAATAAAAAACCATGTGCATATATGCATAATATACTAATACATAAATAATGTCCTCAATCATGTTGGATAAAAGAAAAATCTCTATGACTTAGAATACCTGCTTCACCTCCTCTTCCTCCAGGTTGAGCATCAGTATATGTACCTGAGGATTCAATTCATCCTCTATGCTTACATCTTATCACCACAAATTAGAGCTGAATCAAAAAGATAATGTCTAAAATAATCTAGATGAACTTAAAAGTACAGCTTAGATAGATTTTTAAAATCAGCGGCATAGTTATCTTACTAAACAGATGTCTCTAATATTGTAAATAATGGAAACGTCACCTTGTTTTTCTCATTCCTCTTAAGGATTATTAATAAGCTTAATAAAGCTACAGTGAAGAGGTAACAGAAGAAAAAGCATAATCATTATAATCCCTCTATTTTCACCTAGAAGACCAAGAAACTTAACAAGAGACATATAATTTTAAGTCCTTCTACAAAAATGTCCATTCTTATAGAAAAATGTCAGATGCTAGCTTTATTGCTGTCATCATATATTACATATCTTATGAATGAATTCTTATTCATGATTTCTTTTAAGGAAGTGTTTAGGTGTGTTCTTCTGTGGAGTCAAAATTCAGTCAACTCTGATCTCCCTTTCCGAGCTTTTTTCATTCCAAATATGCCATCTCTGGAATTCACACTTTCCAGATGTTATTGGGATTCTGCAATTTTAAAATACTTATATGATTTCACTCACTCTAGTAGTCAAGCCTTTAGAACAAAAACCAGGAAACATTCCAGGCATGTTAAACACCAAGGTATTTAATGCAGGGGAATAAGTGCTTAGAAAATGGTTGGAAATGCTGGGAGAAGTGAAAGTCAAGGGAAGATTGCCAGCATGGCTCATTTAAAGGATACAGAAGACTGCTGTTCCTAGAGGCAGTCTATAGCCGTCTACAGTTCCTGTGGGCATCTGAATGAGGCTGAAAAGCACAAGCAGAAATACCAATTCTAGCAGCTGTAACTGCTTCTAAACAATTTCATAACATTATTTGCTAGCCAAAAGTACAGCAGGAAATATCTGGTTGCAAAACTGAGAGTTCAGGGTGTCTCAGTTGCTTAAGCATCTGCCTTTGGCTCATGTCACGATCTCAGGATCCTAGGGTGGAGTCCAGGTTTGTTTGTGCTTCCTGCTCAACAGGGAGTCTACTTCTCCCTCTCTCTCTGCCCCTTTCCCCTGATCTTGCATGCATGCTCTCTCAAATAAATAAGCAAAAATTTTAAAAACAAACCAAACAAAACTCCTCTAAGAGTTCATCAATTGAACCTAACTAGCATTCTAGAATACCAGGTATAAAGAAACCTAGAATATGTGATTCTGAGTTTCCCATTCTAAGTTTTATAGAAGAGGACATAGAAGAGGTTGGAAACTGATGTAAAATATTAATCATCATATCCAACACACAGGGACTATTTTTTATATGTGTCTATTCATTTAACTCGTATCTTTCTGAATTTAGTTCAAGATGTCTGGATAATTTGAATTTGTTTAGGGATGTTTTATGTATCATTACTCTTAAGAACGTCTATGCTGAATGTGGGAACTATAACTTTGCTATCAAATATCAAATATTTTATGTCTTCCAGCTAAGTGAAAGGAATGTCTTAAGCTCCTCAAGTGGGGAAATATAGGGCTATAAGAATTTAAACATAAGTATATTCATTTATTGTATAAAATGGAAATGTTGTTTGGCTGGTAACTTGAGGTTTAAAAATATAATTTTCAAATTGATAATATTAGATAAGCAAGCCAAAAAAGCAAAAGATGAAGGAAATTGAAAAGAATATTATGCAGATTCTGCTCCTCAGATTCATGTATTTCAAATTTAATTTAATGCTATTTCATCATTAGTTTGAAGGTCTGACTGGGTTTTTAAAAATAATGTGACAGAGAAGATTGACTATATCTAACTCACTAGTGTAAATATGACTAAGGTAGTAGAATATAATGGATATGAGAAATGCTGAATATTATACATATATTTTTATACTATGGCTAAATAGGATATAGATTTTTCTAGTTGCTGAGCCAAATGATAGAAATGTTTTAACCTGTTATTTCACTGTATCTAAACTGCTTGAAATGCTTTCCATTTTTTAGGTTTTACTATAAAAGTGTGTTATGAATAAGACTAATATAATTCATTTTTTTTTAAAGATTTTATTTATTTATTTGACAGACAGAGATCACAAGCAGGCAGAGAAATAGGCAGAGAGAGAAGAGGAAGCAGGCTCCCCGCTGAGCAGAGAGCCTGATGCAGGGCTCGATTCCAGGACCCTGGGATCATGACCTGAGCCAAAGGCAGAGGCTTTAACCCACTGAGCCACCCAGGCACCCCAAATACTTCATGTTTTATATTAAATGAAATCTGAAAAGCATTTTGAGACACATTTCCTAATCTGATAATCATAAATGCCCTGTGAAATAGGTATACAGCAATTATGGGCTTGTTTTACTGTAGGACCCAGAGAAGTTTTGAGACTTGCCTAAGCTCACACTTGAATGAGGGATAAATCTGGGTCTAAAATTTAGATCAACTGAATTGCTGTTGCAATGTTTATGAAACTATCATGAATTTAGTAAGATGCTGTCTTTCTGGAATGCATACTTAGTAAATATTATGTAATTGTAAATGCTCAATGTATTTGATGAATCACATTGGTTCTAACTTCCAGTATAATTTTAATAGACTCTTATTATAAATCAAACACCTAGATTGATTTGATTTAACACATGTTCTAGATATTATGTATTAACTCTTTCATCAAAACAGTGAGTTGTATGATGGATATGTGCATATGTCTTTGTGTAATGTAAGAATTATATATGTATAAATATCAGATTACCTATATACTAAACCCATACATATACTGCAGTATGACATATCTATGTCTCATACTACACACATAGGCACACATATTCCTCAGTCATAGGGCCTACAAAATGCTTCCCCTGAGGGAAAAAAAAAGTTTGAGTTGATGTCTGAGAGAAGAGTAGAAGTTGCATAGGAGGGAT
Organism: Mustela nigripes; assembly: GCF_022355385.1. Lineage (NCBI taxonomy): Eukaryota > Metazoa > Chordata > Mammalia > Carnivora > Mustelidae > Mustela > Mustela nigripes. The sequence goes on along the minus strand of NC_081557.1, from coordinate 112,878,443 downwards.
AGTGGATTTGGGGAGAGGTATCCATCTCATAGGCTTGCGTTAAAAGAGAATAGGTAAGAACAGAAGTGGAAAACTTAATAAATGAAAGGACAATTTTATGTAGTAAATAATAGATCTCCTACTATTTTTCTTTGTGCCTTTGTGGTGGCAGGAAGTAAGAAGGCTGTTGAATGCCTTAGACCCAGATTAGGAGACATGTTAAAGGACTGGAAGACTACAAAGATGTGTATCAAGAAAAAATTGTGATGCAAGGAGAAGAGGCTAAAACTGCAGTATCTTTTCTTGTCATTGGATGAGAAAGGAGATGAACTGAAGCATAAGACCAGATTTTGTTATTTCTGGTGTTGTGCCCTACTTTGGCCTTTTTGTCACTTACATCTTCATGTAGCATTCTTCCTAGCAATCTATGCATTTATGTGTACTACAGATGGAAAATAATACTTTAAAAAGAAACGTTTTGTGTGTGTTCTTTCAACAGCCTTTACTGAAAAGAGAAAGAAAGAGGAGGTATATTCTATTCATATAATTTCTAAATTTTTCTCTAATTCTTCTTATATTATCCAGAGGTAAGAAGTGATTAAATTTTACTGATTATTTTTTTTAACCAGATTCTTTAAAAAATATCAAGTTTCCCAAATTGATCCTCTGAATATGTACGTTATCCTTTTTCTTTTATCCTTTTCATGACTGGTCTTATGTTAAGAGCCTGTCCTTACATTTCACCTGTATCTATAATGTCTGTGTTCAACTTAGTAGAGCCTGAATTACCAAAATGATATGTGTGAGTTGTATATTATTTTTTATTATTCATTTTCCAGGTTTATTGAGATATAATTGCCATTTAACATGATATAAATTTAAGGTATACAATGTATTTTTTTTTAAAGATTTTATTTATTTATTTGACAGACAGAGATCACAAGTAGGCAGAGAAGCAGGCAGAAAGAAGTGGCAGGAAGGGGTGGAGCAGGCTCCCTGCTGAGCAGAGAGCCCAATGCAGTGCTTGATCCCAGGACCCTGAGATCATGACCTGAGCTGAAGGCAGAGTCTTAACCACTGAGCCACCCAGGTGCCCCAAGATGTACAATGTATTGATTTAATACACTTATATGTTATGAAATGATATTATCTTAGCATTAGCTAACACCTCTGTCACCTACTGTAATTACCCTGTTTTTTTGCGGTGAAAACATTTAAGATCTACTCTTCTAGCAAGTTTCAAGTATATAATACAATATTGTTAACTGTAGTCACCATTCCCAAAATGTATTAATCTTATATCCAAAAAATGGTACACTTTGACCAACATTTCTCTTTTTTGTTCTTAAGTAGCAAGTTATTTATAATAAAATAGATAATTCATATATTACTTTAAAATGATCATGTGAGAATATATGTCATAAAGCCTTTGCAACTGTAAAACTCCACAATGTTCCTGGAATTCAAATATGCTTTGAACATGCCACTCATTTTAAAGATACCTAATCTCTATTCGTCACTCTCTTACTATTTATTCAGTTATTTGCCCTGTATTTGAATAGATTATTATTTAATATGTTATTATTTCAGTTTTCTTCTATTTTTAATCTTTTACTGGTGGGTTTTGGAGACAATAACCACTGTGTATTTTACATGTTTATTGCAGTTTGGCATGCACTATCTGAGGATGATTATTATAATAATCAAGTTAGGGACACCTGGGTGGCTCAGTCAGTTAAGTGTCTGACTCTTGATTTCTGGTTAGGTTGTGATCTCAGGGTCATGAGATTGAGTGCTGTGAAGGTCTCCATGCTGAGCTCACTTAGGATTCTTTCTTCCTGTCCCCATTTGGTTCTCTCTCTCAAAAATAAACAAACAAACAAAAAACAAAAAAAAAAAACACATTTTTTCAGTATTCCAAGTTTCATTCTTTATGCACCAAACCCAGTGTTCCATGCAATACATGCCCTCCTTAATATCAACCACCTGGCTCACCCATTATCCCATTCCCCTCCCTTCCAAAACCCTCAGTTTGTTTCTCAGAGTCCACAGTCTCTCATGGTTCATCTTCCCCTCTGATTTCCCTCAATTCACTTTTCCTTCCCCTCTCCTAATGTCCTCCATCTTATTCCTTATGCTCCACAAGTAAGTGAAACCACTTGATAATTTATTTTCTCTGCTTGACTTATTTCACTCAGCATACCCTCCTCCAGACCCTTCCATGTTGATACAAAAGTTGGGTATTCATCCTTTCTGATGGAAGTGTAATATTCCATTGTATATAAGAACCGTATCTTCTTTATCCATTCGTCTGTTGAAGGGCATCTTAGCTCTTTCCATTGTTTGACTATTGTGGCCATTGCTACTATGAACATTGGAGTACAGATGGCTCTTCTTTTCACTGCACCTGTATCTTTGGGGTAAATACACAGTAGTGCAATTGCAGGGTCATAGGGAAGCTGTATTTTTAATTTCATTAATAAACTCTTTTGAATTCACACTGTTTGCCAAAGTGGCTGCACCAACTTGCATTCCGACCAACAGTGTAGGAGGGTTCCCCTTTCTCTACATCCTCTCCAACACTTGTTTCTTGTCTTGTTATTTTGGCCATTCTAACTGGTGTAAGGTGCTATCTCAATGTGCCTTTGATTTGAATCTCCCTGATGGCTAATGATGATGAACATTTTTTTCATGTGTTTGTTAGCCATTTGTATGTCTTCTTTGAAGAAGTATGTGTTCATGTTTTTGCCCATTTTTTGATGTGATTATCTGTACTTTGGGTGTTGAGTTTGAGGAGTTCTTTACAGATCTTGGATATCAGTCCCTTGTCTGTAGTGATATTTGTGAATATTTTCTTCCATTCTGTGGGTTGCCTCCTTGTTTTGTTGACTGTTTCCTTTGCTGTGCCGAAGCTTTTTATCCTGATGAAGTCTCAAAAGTCCATTTTCACTTTTGTTTCCTTTGCCTTTGGAGACATATTGAAATAAGTTGCTGTGGCCAATGCCGAAGAGGATACTGCCTATGTTCTCCTGTAGGATTTTGATAGATTCCTGCCTCACATTGAGGTCTTCTACCCATTTTGAGTTTATCTTTGTGTATGGTGTAAGAGAATGGTTGAGTTTTATTCTTCTATACATAACTCTCCAGATTTTCCAGCATCATTTGTTGAAGACACTGTCTTTTTTCCACTGTATATTTTTTCCTGCTTTGTTGAAGATTATTTGACCATAGAGTTGCAAGTCCAATCTGGACTCTACTCTGTTCCACTGGTCTATGTGTCTGTTTTTGTGCTGGATACCATGCTGTCTTGGTGATCACAGATTTGTAGTAAAGATTGAAATCAGGCAACGTGATGTCCCCAGTTTTGTTCTTCTTTTTCAACATTTCCTTAGCAATTCAGGGTCTCTTCTGGTTCCATACAAATTTTAGGATTATTTGTTCTAGCACTTTGAAAAATGCTGTGGAATTTTGACTGGAATGGCATGGAAACTATAGATGGCTCTAGGCAGTATAGACATTTTAACAATGTTTATTCTTCCAATCTATGAGCATGGAATGGTCTTCCATCTTTTTGTGTCTTCTTCAATTTCTTTCATGAGTGTGTCCTGTAGTTCCTTGAGTACAGATCCATTACTCTTTGCTTAGGTTTATTCCCAAGTACTTTATGGTTCTTGGTGCTATAGTAAATGGAATTGATTCTTTAATTTCCATTTCTATACTTTCATTGTTAGTATAGAAGAAAGCAACTGATTTCTGTACATTGATTTTGTATCTTCCCACATTACAGAATTGTTGTATGAGTTCTAGTAGTTTGGGGGTGGAGTGTTTGGGTTTTCCATATAAAGTATCATGTCATCTGCAAAGAGAGAGAGTCTGACTTTTTCATTGTCAATTTTGAATACTTTTTATTTCTTTTTGTTGTTTGATTGCTGTTGCTAGGACTTCTAGTACTATATTGAACAACAGTGACAAGAGTTTACACCCTTGTCATTTTCCTGATCTCAAAGGGAAGTCTGTCCACTTTTCCCCATTGAGAATGATATTTGCTGTGGGTTTTTCAAAGATAGATTTTATTAGGTTAAGGAGTGTTCCCTCTATCCTTATACTTTGAATCATTTCAATCAGGAACAGATGCTCTACCTTGTCAAATGCTTTTTCTGCATCCGTTGAGAGGACCGTGTGGTTCTTTTCTCTTCTCTTACTGATTTGTTCTATCACATTAATTGATTTTTGAATGCTGAACCACTGTTGCATCCCATGGATAAATCCCACCTGGTCATGGTGGATGATATTTTTAATGTACTGTTGGATCCTATTAGCTAGGATCTTGTTAAGAATCTTGGTGTCCATATTCATCAGGGATATTGGTCTGAAATTCTCCTTTTTGGTGGGGTTTTTGCCTGGCTTGGGGATCAGGGTAATGCTGGTCTCATAAAAAGAGTCTGGAAGTTTTCCTTCTGTTTCTGTTCTATGAGATAGCTTCAAGAGAATAGGTATTATTTCCTCTTTCAATGTTTGGTAGAATTCCTGGGAATCCATCAGGTCCTGGGGTCTTGTCTTTGGGAGGTTTTTGATCATTGCTTCACTCTCGTTACTAGATATTGGTCTATTCAGGTTGTCAATTTCTTCCTGTTTCAGTCTTGGAAGTTTATAGGTTTCCAGGAATGCATCCATTTCTTCTAGGTTGCATAACTTATTAGCATATACTGTTGATAATAGTTTATGATGATTGTTTCTATATCCTGGGTTTTGTGATCCCTCACCCTTCATTCAAAGTTTTATTAATTTGAGTCTCCTCTCTTTTCTTTTGTATTAGTTTGGCCAGTGGTTTATCAATCTTATTAATTCTTTCAGAGAACCAGATTTTTAGCTTTATTGATGTGTTCTACTGTATATCTAGGTTATATCCCATTGATCTCAGCTCTAATTTTGATTATTTCCCTTTTTGTGTGTGGAGTTGGCTTAATTGTTGTTGCTTTTCCAGTTCTTTAAGGTATAAAGAGAATTGATATATTCTGAATTTTTCAATTTTTTTGAGTGAAGCTTAGATGGCTATGCATTTTCCCCTTAGGACCACCTTTGCCATATCCCATACATTTTGGACTGATGTGTCTTCATGTTCATTGGTTTCCATGAATTGTTCAAGTTATTCTTTGATTTCCTGGTTGATCCAAACATTCTTGAGCAGGATGGTCTTAAGCTTCCAAGTGTTTGAATTCTTTCCAAACTTTTTTTGTGTTTGAATTCCAGTTTTGAAACACTGTGGTCTGAACATATGCAGGGAATAAACTCAGACTTTTGGTATTGGCTGAGCCCTGATTTGTGACCTAGTATATTGTCTATTCTAGAAAAAGATCCATGTGTGCTCAAGAAGAATGAATATTCTGTTGTTTTAAGGTGGAATGTTCTTTATATGTCTATGAAGTCCACCTGGTCCAATGTGTCATTCAAAGCTCTTGTTTCTTTGTTGATTTTCTGCTTAGATGATCTTTCTATTGCTGAAAGTGGTGTGTTAAGATCCCCTGCAATTAATGTATTCATATCAAAATGACTCTTTATTTTGATTAACAGTTGTCTTATATAGTTGGCTGCTCCCATAATGAGGGCATAAATATTTACAAGTGTTAGATATTTTTGGTGGTAGTGTCCTTCAGTATCTCTGTCTATAGTCTTTAGCTGAAGATCTAATTCATCTGATTTGAGAATTGCTACCCAGCTTTCTTTTGAGGCCCATTGACATCGAAAATGGTCCTCCATTCCTTCACTTTCAGTCTGGATATATCCCAAATCAGTCTCTTATAGAGAGTATATGGACAGTTCCTATCATTTTATCCAGTCTGCAATCCTGTGCCACTTACTGGGAACATTTAGGCTGTTCACATTGAGAATAATTATTGAAAGATAAGTTTTTATTGACATCATGTTGCCTGAGATGTTCATGTTTCTATATATTGTCTCTGTAAATTTCTGTTCTATAATACTCTTGCATTTTTTCTTCTTTTATAGAACCCCTCTTAATATTTCTTACCATGCCAGCTTGGTGTTCACATACTCTTTAAACCTTGTTGGTCTTGGAAGCTCTCATTTTTTCTCCATCCATTCTGAATGTCAGCCTTGGTGGATAAAATATTTTTAGTTTGATATTCTTCCCTTTTGTTCCCTGAATATGTCTTGCCAGCCTTTTCTGGCTTGCCAGGTTTCTGTGGACAGGTCTGACGTTATTTTGATGGTCCATCCTCTATATCTAAGCTATCTCTTCCCCATAGCTGCCCTTAGGAACTCTTGTCTAAAATTATGATTCATGAATTTCACAATCAATTGTCTGGAGGTCTTTCTGGATTCATTTATCTTGGGGCGAGTATCCTTTTTACCTCTAGAATATGAAGATTTGTTCCATTCCCCAGGCTAGGGACACTTTCATCCAGAATTTGTTCAACTATATTTCTATTCTTCTTTCTTTCTCCTCCCCCTCGGAGATCCCAATAATTCTGATGTTGGAATGTTTCGCGGCATCATTTATTTCCATAATTATGTTTTCATGGCTCCTAAGCTGTTTGTTTCAGGCCTCCTCCTGATCCATCTTTTCTATTCGTTTGTCTTCTAGATCACTAATTCAACCTTTGATCTCAGTTACCCTAGCTGTTAGAGTATTTAGATTAGATTGAATCTCACTGATAGCATTTTTTAGTACTTCCAGATTAGCCTTCACTTCCACCCTTACAGTTTCCCTGTTGCCATTAATGGTCTTCTCCAACCTAACCATTGCCTGGATAATTGTTACCCTGAATTCCCTTTTTGACATACTATTTATGTCTATATCCAATGGTTCTGTGGCAGAGGGCCATCTCTGAATTTTTCCTCTGTTGGGTGTTCCTCCTCCTAGTCATTTTGGTGAAAGGTGGTTGAGGGGATGTATAGCTGAATATATCAATCTAGGCAAGGTGCACCTGAGAAAGTTTTGGAGCAATTGGGAGTCACCACCAAAAAAAAAAAAAAAAAAAAAAAAAAAATTAGAGAGAGAGAGAAAGAGAAAACCGAGCCAAAATGAGCCCCAAAAGTAAGATTGTAGGGTACATAAACAAAAATGAAAAAAAAAAGACCAACAAAAGTAAAAGACAAGAAAAAAAAAGACCCAGACAAATTGAACCCCAAGAATAAGATTTACATAGTACAAAAACAAAAACAAATACAGAGAAACACTAACAGAAGAGTAAGCTATGAAGATGATTATAAACCCTTGATGTGGGTGAGGAAGTTATTTGTTACCAAAATAACAAAGAATCTTTTTATCTTGGTTAAAGGACTCAACTTTCCAGAGATATGGGGGAATTTAAACTGGTTTATATATAGAAGTAGTATTGAATAGGGAAAAGGATTGCTTTGAAGCTTATATCTATATGTATAAAAAAAGAAAGGAAGAGAAAAAGAAACAGGTATATGTATGAAAAAAGTTCAAATTAAAAAGTTATTATGGAATATGTTATATTAAACCTCTAGTGGTAATGGTGAGTAGGTTAATCATGAGAACAAATTTAAAACAAAAAGAAAAAAGAAAAAAAGTCATATCTATGAAATATACAGGTTTGGGGGCAATAGCAGGAACTTAATATATTGTTTTCCCCTGCTATTGGGGTTTTACAGTTTTATGGAGACCCTGTGGTGGCTATCCTCTCACTCTTTGGCTTGCTTTCTGGGGGAGGGTCCTGTCTTGCTTGGGCTGAGATGTCCTGCTGCCTATCAAGGAACTTGGCTCTGTGGAAACAGGTTTTTCAGGCTATCACTCTCAGTAGGTTTTTGTTCTTTGGTGGTTTTTGTGGCTTTTTGGAGGGTCAGAGCAAAGAATCTGTCTGCACCCAGAACTCCGCCTCAGAGAAGCCTCAGTCTGCTCCCCTCTGGGTGGTTCAGAACACACAGACTCCCTCTTTGAAAACTCTGCTGAACACTCCAGCCTCCTATAGGTGGTGCACACCCCCAGCCACCATCTCAGTGGTGCCTGAGGCCTCTGCTTATCTCTGCACACCAGTGTCATTAAAACCACAAGGGATATTGGTCCTGGGGAACCTGAACCCAGGTGGCTACCATTGCCTGGACTGCTGTCTGGGGTCCATGCCCATGCCCACTGAGCTCACACTCAGAGAAGGTGTAGGCCATGAAAGGCTGTGGGCCAATGGATCCCAGCCATGGTTCCCACAAGGTTTTTTCAGGTATGGGCAGGACTGTGCT
>NC_081557.1:112865571-112870231 GCF_022355385.1 Mustela nigripes | reverse complement strand
CAGACCCCACAGTCATGCAGGTTGCAGAAGGTTGTAGCCCAGAGGATCCAGACCCCACAGTCATGCAGGTTGCAGAAGGTTGTAGCCCAGAGGATCCTGACTGGTGTTCACTCTGGGGTCTCTCAGGTATGTAGTCTGGAGTACACCCAGCAGAGTGGTGGTACAAGCAGTTGAAAGCTGCAGGCTCAGGGACAACAGACTGGACCCCTGCTGGACTCTGTCATGGGTGCTTACTGGTGGTGACTGTCCTGAGACTGTGGGTTTAGGCCCAGGTGGTGACCAGCCAATTCCACCAGTTTCTCCTTAAGATCCTTTGCTCTTTTTGAGTGCTTTTAGCCAGTCTCCAAGTTAATGCTTGTCCCCAATCACAGGGCACTCTCATATTGGGGTATTACTTTCCAGTGGGTTGCTTCTGGTGGCTCACTCCCCCCTCCAATATTGGTCTTAGTGTTCCCACTCTGTGTTACCTCTCCACTGATGTCTTCTGCCCCCATAGAGGTCCAGAAGTTATAATCTTATATCTCAGGCTGATTTCATGGGTGTTTAGAGTGTCCTGATAGATATTTAGCTCACTTTAGGGCACCAGTTGAAACAGTTGCTCCTACTTCTCTGCCATTTTGCCGCTCCTCCAAAAAAAATTATATGAACACTACTAGCTTTCCTCTAAAATATTCTATACAGATATATAGTTCTTGGTCTATATGAATATATGCTCATGGAACTGGTTGCCAACAACAACAGAATAATATCAACTATAATAATGTTGCCATAGTAAACTAGATAGTGCGGTATAGGCAAAAGGAAAGGCAACAGGACCAAAGCAACAAATAATGTCCAAAACAGACATCCACATATATGTTATCTGATTTATGACAAAGGAGTCAATACAGTAACTGGTACTCAAATCTATTAGATATATGGATATGAATATTTAGCCCTACCTCTTTCCATATATAAAATTATATATAGATGGATTATATATATCAAATAAAGATGATATTAAAACATTTTAAAAAGATATAAGAGAACATCTTTATTTTGAAAAATAATAATTTTTTAAAATGTCACTGAAATCATTAACCATAAAGAAAAAAAGTTAAATTAGACTTTATAAAAAATTATTTGCATCATCAAAAGATATTAAGAGATATCACTAAGGTAAGCTTCAGAGTAGGATAAATGTTACCAATTTATATGTGCAACAAGATTTGTATCCAGACTGTATAAAGAATATCTAAAAATCAATAACATAAAGGCAGACTACCAAACAGGAAATTTGATAACTGTATTGCCAAAATAATATCCAAATAGCTGATACATACTGAAAATTACTTTGTTAGTCTTCAAAGAGATGTAAATTGATCTTACTAAGGAACTATTAGAATAGAAAAAAAAGAATATCAAATGCTGGCAAGGATAAAGAACAATTTGTTCTCTCATCCATTTCTAGCGTGGCTATAATTTATGTAACTACTCGGAAAGCTACCTGACATATACACTTATACTGAGCGTATGTCTACATTATGAGCTTAGAATCCTGTTCCAATGTATACATTCGAAAGAAATGTATGCATCTTCACCAAAAGGTATTGGCAAGACTATTCTGGGAGTTTTATTCTCAATAGCTTCAAATTAGAAATTACCTTAATGCCCATCAATATAAAATAGTTGCATAAAAATAAACTTGTAAATTCACATATTAGATGTATGTAGAAATGAGAATGAACAGAGTGTGAATGATTAAATGTCAACAATATTATCTGGTAAAATTTGTTTTTATACATTTAAAAAAAATAAAATAAAATTTGTTTTTATACATTTAATTTATATTCAGAAACTAAAATGTGGTACTGGAAGTCAGGTTAAGGATTATATTTGGGTTTGGGGGGGCTAGTGACTGGAAGGAAGAGCCAGATGGAGTCAAGTTTTGTTGATGTTCTGTTTCTTAATCCCAATGCTGGTTACAAGATTTTGTTCAATTTGTGAAAATTCATCAAGCTATATGCTTATGATTTTTTTGATATTTTTCCTGCACTTTTATTCTGACTTTTTTTTTTTTTTTGCATTTTTTCTGAATTGCTAAATTCTACACCTGGAACTAATATTTTACTGTATGTTAACTAACTGGAATTTAAATTAAAAATTGGAGAAAGAAAAAAATAATAATAAAATGTCATTCTCAAACATCAATAAAAATTTTAAACAGAAATGTAAACTTTAATGACTTTTAGTGGAAATTCATTCTCCAGTTAAAGACAACCATGTTTCTTCTTCACTGTCTAATTTCTGTCTGCTTCACATGTTTGTAATCGTAGCCAAACCCCTTTGGATTTTTATCCTGTACTAGAATCTAGAATGTGTAAAACTTCTAATGTCACTCAAAATAATTCCCAATGAATTAAATTCTTCAATATTTTCAAGAGTAGGAGTTGACAGAATGGAGTAGTTTTTTTTGATACATTCTCTCTGTGGTTGTCAAAACAATTGTCTGATATTGTTTGTTTCCCACAAACAATTACATTTACAAAACTTTGTGGAATTACAAAGCAAAGTATTAATGAGTTGTTATGAAGGACAGTAGATTTTTAATCTATTGAAAACATTTTTAATCTACATGTTTAGATGTATGTATGTGTATTATGACTTGTGATTGCCATTCTTCTTAATCGAACATAAAGACTGATAGTTGACATAGGGTTTTATGTAACATTCTTTACTAATATATTTCTAAGGACTGTCCATTCTCTTTTCTTCAGATCTTGATGGTTTAAACTCATAACTTTCAATCAAATTAAAAAAAGTCTTCATTCCATCTTTTAAAGAAAGTGATTGCCTAATTTTTTTATTACTTGCTGAATGTCTGTGGTTTAATGGGAATAGGATCCATATTTTATTTCTCTATAAACTGGTAAATATAGTAAATATTCTTCATATTTTTTAGGTTACTTTTAAATCATATGGTTCTTAACGTCAGTTGACGTGTGAGTAAAAAAGGTTGACATTCAATTAACACAGGCTTTTACGGGTTTAATGAGCAGTAATAAATTTAAATCCCTTCTTTGGTACTTTAAAGAAAGTGTAATAACAAGTAAAATGAACTAGAGGGAGTGTTGCTCAATTGATTCATAATAAATTATTACTAAATTATTTGTTTTCAGAAAGGAGGAATTTGCTTTGCAATGAAATCCATAGGTTATTTAAACATTCTGTCTGTTGTAAAGCCAAATAATAAAGTACAAATCCTTCTACTATATAAGAAAATCATAGGGTGTACACTGGGCTTGCTATTTTATTTGATTTTATTTTTAGGCATTCAATTTGCAGCTGTTTCTTGATTCCCTTTTATTATTTTTCTGATAGTATATAGTTTTATGTTGCCAATGTAATATCAGAAATTTTTATAAAATGTAACATTAAAGTTTTAATTAGTAAGTAAAACTTTTGTTTACAAATGTAATGTCTCAAATTCTACTCCTATTAATAATATGTTTGCAAATGATAACATGATGGAGTTTTTTGCTAGTACAGATTGATATAAATTATTGAATGTGATTCCAATATATCAGTAATTAATTCAGTTTTCATGTGTATAATGTAACATTTTGAATTGATAATAGCCAATTACACACATTCCATAGACAAATGACAATGAAAGCCATCTAATCTAGTATATATCTGATTGTAGCACGACTACAGTTTTCACAATTGATTTATTACCTGATATGATTGTGCTAGTTTTCTCAAAGAAATGTTTCTCTAAGAAATGAGTTTTCATCATTTTTAGTATCTATCCCATTTTTTAAAAATGGTATCTTGGGGCACCTGGGTGGCTCAGTGGGTTACAGCCTCTGCCTTTGGCTCAGGTCAAGATCCCAGGATCCTGGGATGGAAACCTGTATCAGACTCCTTGCTCAGTGAGATGTCTGCTTCTCCCTCAGCCCCTCCCTCCTCCTTATGCTCGCTCCCTCACTCTCTCAAAAATAAATAAAATCTTTAAAAAAATGAAGAGATGAAACATGCTGGGAAATGGGAGTAGTCTCTTTGGAGAGAAAGAATATACTATAGAAATAGAGATATCAAGTACTCATGTAATATGCAGAATATATAGGCAAAAAGTTCATTTAAAAAAGTTTTTTTTTATAAACATATAATGTGCTATTAGCCCCGGAGGTACAGGTCTGTGAATCACCAGGTTTACACACTTCACAGCACTCACCATAGCACATACCCTCCCCAATGTCCATAACCCTACCACCCTCTCCCTACCCCCCTCCCCCAGCCACCCTCAGTTTGTTTTGTGACTTTAAGAGTCTCTTGCGGTTTGTCTCCCTCCCGATCCCATCTTGTTTCATTTATACTTTTCCTACCCCCCAAACCCCCCCATTGGATCTCCACTTCCTCATATCAGGGAAATCATATGATAGTTGTCTTTCTCTGATTTACTTATTTTGCTAAGCGTAATACCCTCTAGTTCCATCCATGTTGTCACAAATGGAAAGATTTCATTTCTTTTTTTTTTTTTTAATTTTATTTTCTATAAACATATAATGTATTTTTATCCCCAGGGGTACAGGTCGGTGAATCGCCAGGATTACACACTTCACAGCACTCACCATAGCACATACCCTCCCCAGTGTCCATAACCCCACCCCCCTATCCC
>NC_081557.1:112857678-112865471 GCF_022355385.1 Mustela nigripes | reverse complement strand
TTGTGAGATTGAGAGTCACTTATGGTTTGTCTCCCTCCCAATCCCATCTTGTTTCATTTATTCTTCTCCTTCCCCCTTAACCCCCCATGTTGCATCTCCACTTCCTCATATCAGGGAAATCATATGATAGTTGTCTTTCTCCGATTGACTTATTTCGCTAAGCATGATACCCTCTAGTTCCATCCACATCATCGCAAATGGCAAGACTTCATTTCTTTTGATGGCTGCATAGTATTCCATTATATACATATACCACATCTTATTTATCCATTCATCTGTTGATGGACATCTAGGTTCTTTCCATAGTTTGGCTATTGTAGACATTGCTGCTATAAACATTCGGGTGCACGTGCCCATTCGGATCACTAGGTTTGTATCTTTAGGGTAAATACCCAATAGTGCAATTGCTGGGTCATAGGGTAGCTCTATTTTCAACTTTTTTAGGAACCTCCATGCTGTTTTCCAAAGTGATTGTACCAGCTTGCATTCCCATCAACAGTGTAGGAGGGTTCCCCTTTTTCCGCATCCTCCCCAGTATCTGTCATTTCCTGACTTGTTAATTTTAGCTATTCTGACTGGTGTGCAGTACTATCTCATTGTGGGTTTGATTTGTATTTCCCTGATGCCGAGTGATGTGGAGCACTTTTTCATGTGTCTGTTGGCCATCTGGATGTCTTTTTTGCAGAAATGTCTGTTCATGTCCTTTGCACATTTCTTGATTGGATTATTTGTTCTTTGAGTGTTGAGTTTGCTAAGTTCTTTATAGATTTTGGATACTAGCCTTTTATCTGATAAGTCCTTTGCAAATATCTTCTCCCATTCTGTCCGTTGTCTTTTGGTTTTGTTCACTGTTTCCTTTGCTATGCAAAAGCTTTTGATCTTGATGAAGTTCCAATAGCTCATTTTTGCCCTTGTTTCACTTGCCTTTGGTAATGTTCCTAGGAAGAAGCTGCTGCAGCTGAGGTCGAAGACGTTGCTGCTTGTGTTCTCCTCAAGGATTTTGATGGATTTCTTTCTCACATTGAGGTCCTTCATCCATTTTAAATCTATTTTCATGTGTGGTGTAAGGAAATGGTCCAATTTCATTTTTCTGCATGTGGCTATCCAATTTTTCCAACACCATTTGTTGAAGAGACTGTCTATTTTGCTTTGGGCATTCTTTCCTGCTTTGTCGAAGATTAGTTGGCCATAGAGTTGAGGGTCTATTTCTGGACTCTCTATTTTGTTCCATTGATCTATATGTCTGTTTTTGTGCCAGTACCATACTGTCTTGATGATGACAGCTTTGTAATAAGAACTTGAAGTCCAGAATTGTGATGCTACCAACTTTGGCTTTCTTTTTCAATATTCCTTTAGCTATTCGAGGTCTTTTCTGGTTCCATATAAATTTTGGGATTATTTGTTCCATTTCTTTGAAAAAAAAATGGATGGGATTTTGATAGGGATTGCATTAAATGTGTAGATTGCTTTAGGTAGCATAGACATTTTCACAATATTTGTTCTTCCAATCCAGGAGCATGGAACATTTTTCCATTTCTTTCTGTCTTCCTCAACTTCTTTCATGAGTACTTTATAGTTTTTTGAGTATAGATTCTTTGCCTCTTTGGTTAAGTTTATTCCTAGGTATCTTGTAGTTTTGGGTGCAATTGTAAATGGGATTGACTCCTTAATTTCTCTTTCTTCTGTCTTGTTGTTGGTGTAGAGAAATGCAACCAATTTCTGTGCATTGATTTTATATACTGAAACTTTACTGAATTCCTGTATAAGTTCTAGCAGTTTTGGAGTGGAGTCTTTTGGGTTTTCCACATATAGTATCATATCATCTGCAAAGAGTGATAGTTTGACTTCTTCTTTGCTGATTTGGATGCCATTAATTTCTTTTTGTTGTCTGATTGCTGAGACTAGGACTTCTAATACTATGTTGAATAGCACTGGTGATAATGGACATCCCTGCTGTGTTCCTGACCTTAGTGGAAAAGCTCTCAGTTTTTCTCCATTGAGAATGATATTTGCAGTGGTTTTTTCATAGATGGCTTTGATAATATTGAGGTATGTTCCCTCTATCACTCCACTTTGAAGAGTTTTGATCAGGAAGGGATGCTGTACTTTGTCAAATGCTCTTTCAGCATCTCTTGAGAGTATCATATGGTTCTTGTTCTTTGTTTTATTAATGTATTGTATCACATTGATTGATTTGCAGATGTTGAACCAACCTTGCAGCCCTGGAATAAATAAATCCCAATTGGTCATGGTGAATAATCCTTTTAATGTACTGTTGAATCTCATTGGCTAGTATTTTGGTGAGAATTTTCGCTTCTGTGTTCATCAAGGATGTTGGTATGTGATTTTTATTTTATTTTATTTTATTTTATTTTATTTATTTGAGAAAGAGACAGTGAGAGAGAGCTTGAGCGAGGAGTAGGTCAGAAGGAGAAGCAGATTCCCTGTGGAGCTGAGAGCCCAATGCAGGGTTTAATGCTGGTACTCCAGCATCATGACTTGAGGTGAAGGCAGTCGCTTAACCAACTGAGCCACCCAGGCACCCCTGTAATTCTCTTTTTTGATGGGATCCTTGCCTGGTTTTGGGATGAAGGTGATGTTGGCTTCATAAAATGAGTTTGGAAGTTTTCCTTCCATTTCTATTTTTTGTAACAGTTTCAGGAGAATAGAGATTAATTCTTCTTAATTCTTCTTTAAATGTTTGGTTTCCCCTGGGAAGCCATCTGGCCCTGGGCTTTTGTTGGTTTGGAGATTTTTGATGACTGTTTCAATCTCCTTAGTGCAAACCATCCAAATTAAAATGAACACACTACATAACAGGAAAAAATAAGCCATGATAGTTCAACAGCTGTCACTGTATGGTTGTCTCAGCACTATCAGATAGACTCTATGGTCCTCCTGCTAACCATAAACAATTTCATATAACACCAATATCAGACAGGACCACTCTGTGACAGCATTGGAATGAGACAGAAGCCCCTTCACAATCTTGTCTAAGGACAGATAGAAGGAATAACACAATGCAAACCACTATAATGAACAAGTACTGTTCTCTCTCTGCTACCACAAGTTCTTGTTGGTATTTTATCAATTAGAAGTTTGGCTATATTTCATTCTCTCCACCTCCTTGATAAAATTTTTAGCAGATCAAATTACTGAATTGTCCCTGCTTAATGATAAAACATAAACCAGGAAAGCCCCATTTTCTTGAACACAAAACAAACTCAAATCTGAATCCTAAAATAAACCTCTTCTAACATCCTTTAATTGAAAAACCTCATGGTTTTCCATGGTGTGTGGCACTCCTTAGAACACCAAGTAAAAAAGTCCAAGTATATTTGATAATAAATATGTTCCTGGTGATCTTTAGCCAGTGAGCATCAGTAATAAGCAGGCAGCTCAAAAAAGATAAGCGTAGGAAAGTAAGCATAGGAATACATACTAAATACTATTTTGCAGGAAAGTTTAAATAAAACTTTAGAAGAGAATTCCTAAAATTTAAAAACCTAGCAGTATATTGGAGAAGATATGGAATAGTTGTTAAACTACCATATCATTGGTATAAATGAAATATTATACATGTTTTTAATTTAACAGATTTTTTTGAGGAAATTAACATACATAACTGTATATTTGTATTTTATATAATAGACAAATTGATAATTTTTGACACATGCACACACATCTGTGAAATCATTCCAAAATCAAAATAATGAACATTTCCATCCTCCAAAAGTTTCCTCATGATCTTTTGTCTCTTTTCTCTTTTTCTCTTCCCTGCTCCTTGGATCTCAAAAATCACTGTTACACTTTACAATATTATATATTAGTTTGAACTTAATTAAATTTTATAAAAATCTAAATAATATGTATGTTTTTGGTTCTAGCTTATTTTATCAGTTAGCACTATTTTCAGATTCTCAATATTGTTGGATATATTAATAGCTCAACACTTTTCATTGCTGAATAGTATTCTCTTGTATGGATACATCACATTTTTTTTTAACCATTCACATGCTAATTGGCATTTGGGTTGTTTCCAGTTTTTGCTTACTACAAATAAAGATGTTATTAACACTTATGGAACAGTCTTTGTATAAGACATTTGCTTTCCTTTATCTACCTAAAAATGGGATGGCTGGATAATATATTAGATGTATATTTAACTTTTAAAGAACCTTCCAAACTATTTTCCAAATTTGTTGTACTATTTTTAAAATCTACCAGCAGTATATTCAAGTTCTAGTTTCTCCATGTCCTTGCAAATATTTGGTGTGGTCTTTTAATTTTAACCATTCTAAAAGGTGTGTAGTGATTATTGGGAATTTAATTTACATTTCCTTAGTGACTGATACTGAGAATATTTTTAGGTGCTTATATAGCATCCATATGTCTTCTTTGGTGAATTATTTATTCCAAATGTGAAATAGCCCAAAAATCCTTCAATGAGAGAGTGAAAAAAATAATTAGTAGCACATTCATTCAATGGAAAATGACACAATAATAAATAATAAACTACTGATATACCCAGATATGCCTATATATCATGGACATTATACTGAACAAGAGAAGAAAATCCAAACACAAAGGAAAACATACTTAATAATCGCATTTTGTGATAGTCAGTAATAGGCAAATTAAGGCAAATTAAGCTACAATAATACAAGTCAGAATAATATCTCTGAATAGATATTTAAGAAATTAGAGACAAGATACAAAGGAATCTCCTGGAGTTATTAAACACTGTACATCTTGATTTGAGTAGCATATGCGTATAAGTAAAACTAAAAGACTATCAACAGAATGGGAGGAGTTATTTGCAAATAGCATATCTGATAAAGGGTTAGTATCCAAAATATATAAAGAGCTTATACAACTTAATATCAAAAATCAAATAATCCAATTAAAAATGGGCAGGGCCTGGGTGGCTTCAGTTCAGGTCATGATCTCAGGGTCCTGAGATCAATCCCTGAGTTAGAAAACCCTGCTCTGTTTCTCACTCTCCCTCTGCCCCTCCTCCCTGCTTGTATGTGTGCTCTCTCTTTCAAATAATAAATTAATTTTTTTAAAGAAAGTGTCGAAGACATGAATAGACATTTTTCTAAAGAAGAAATACAGATCATCAATATGAAAATATTCCTAACATTACTTAGCATCAGGGAATACAATCACCTCACACCTGTTAGAATAACAAAAATCAACACAAGAAGGTGTGGGCAAGGATATGGAGAAAGGGGAAACTTCTTGAACCGTTGATAGGAATGCAAACTGGTATACTCTGTCTGGAAAGCAGTGTGGGGTTTCCTTGAAAATTTAGAGATAGAACTACTCTACAATTCAACAAGAACTACTAGGTATTTACCCAAAGAATACAAAAATACTAATACAGGGACCCCTGGGTTGCTCAGTGGGTTAAGCCTCTGCCTTCAGCTCAGGTCATGATCTCAGGGTCTTGAGATTGATTCCTGCATTGGGCTCTCTGTTCAGCAAGGAGCCTGCCTCCTCCTTTCTCTCTCTCTCTCTGCCTGCCTTTCTGCCTACTTGTGATCTCTATTTGTCAAATAAATAAATAAATAAAATCTTAAAAAAAAAAATACTAATACAAAGGGATGTGAGCACCCTGATGTTTATAGCAGCATTAGGTATAATAGCCAAATTATGGGAACAGCTCAAGTGTTCATCCATTGATGAATGGATAAAGAAGAGTTCATATTATATATATATATATATATATAAAATATAAAATGGAATATTACTCAATCATAAACAAGAATGAAATCTTGCTACTTGCAAGGTCATGGATGGAACTAGAGAGTATTAGGCTAAGTGAAATAAGTCAGCCAGATAAAGACAAATAACAAATGACTTCATTCATGTGGAATTAAAGAAATCAAACAAGCATAGGAAAACAACAACAACAACAACAACAACAGAGAGGGAGGCAAGCCATGAAACAGATTCTTAACTAGAGTTACTATAGTTAAATATAGTAATTGGTGGTTACCAGAGTGGAGGTTGGGGGGTAGGGGAAATAGGTGTTGGGGATTAAGGAGCACACTTGTTATTATGAGCACTGGATGTTGTAGGAAAGTTTGAATCACTATATTGTACACCTGAAACTAATATTATACTATATATTGACTAACTGGAATTTGAATAAAACTTGAAAGAAAAATAAATAAAAACTTAAGAAAGTGAAATTTCTGGATCATATGGTAGTTCTATTCTTCTATTTTTGATAACCTCTATACCATTTTCCATAGTGCCTGCACCAAAGTACACTCCACCAACAGTGTACAAGGGTTTCCTTTTCTCCACATCCTTACCAATGCTTGATATCACCTGACTTTTTGATCATAGCTGTTCTTACAGGTGTAAGGGGATATTTCATTGTGGTATTGATTCACATTCCCTGATGATTAGTGATGTTGAGCACATTTTCATGAACCTTTTGGCTTGTTATATGACTTCTTTGGAAAAATAGCTGTTCAGAGTTTCTGCCCATTTTTTAATTGTTTGTTTGTTGCTATTAATTTATGAGTTATATTTTGGATTTTTAAAAATATTTGATATTATATTTTGTATATTAACCCCTTTTCAGATATATGATATACAACTATATGATTTACATAATATTTTCACCCATTCAGTAGGTTGCCTTTCAATTTTGTTGATGATTTCCTTTGCCATGCAGAAGCTTTTCAGTTTGATATAGTCCCATTTATTTATATTTGCTTTTGTTGCCTTTGCTTTAGGTGTCAAATCAAAAATATCATCGATGTGACTAAGGTCAAGATTACTGCTCATGTTTTCTTTTAGGATAGTTTTATGGTTTCTTGTTCTAGATTTGTCTTTATTTTGATCTTTGTGTATTGTATGTGCAAGGAATCCAGTATCATTCTTTTGTATGTGGTGGTCCAGTTTTTCCAGCACCATTTATTGAAGTCATTATCCTTTCTCCATTCCATAGTCTAGTTCCTTTGTTGTAAATCAATTGACCATATATGAATAGGTTTATTTCTGGGCTTGCTATTCTGTTCCATATAGGAATGTTTTAAAATAGGGAGATGCCATTTGTGTAGTTACTATAAGTCGCAATTAAATTAGCACAAATAACTTTTTATAAATCATATTTGTATTACTAGTATGTAGATAAAACACATCAAAATAAAAACTTTAACTTTGTATAACTAGTGAAGCATTTTTCAACTTTGTAGTTTTTTCTTGTCTGATAGCTGTTACTCCAGAATACTTGTCACATTCTAGATTACTGTATGTGACAGTGCACTGACTATGTGTAATCACTTTAAAAAAGGCAGGGACATAAACACCTTAAGACAAAAGATTGTCAGTCAACTGCTGTGTGGAATGTGAAGTTAAATTTAGTCACTATATAGCATCTATGTGGCTGTTGTATTTCACATTTGTATGTGCCCTTGATGAATGTGATACGTATGTACATAAGACAAGATAAATGTGTTAGATTATGAGTAAGAATGTAGTCATTCCAAATAAAACAAAAGCTTTATTTTCCATACTCAGATCTAAGGAATTCTTGTTTATTGATTTTCCATCTCATGTTTCAAAAGTTCAGAGATGATACAAATGATAATGAAAACACAACGGTTCAAAATCTGTGGGACACAACAAAGGCAGTCCTGAGAGGAAAATATATAGCGGTACAAGCCTTTCTCAAGAAACAAGAAAGGTCTCAGGTACACAACCTAACCCTACACCTAAAGGAGCTGGAGAAAGAACAAGAAAGAAACCCTAAGCCCAGCAGGAGAAGAGAA
>NC_081557.1:112849568-112852678 GCF_022355385.1 Mustela nigripes | reverse complement strand
ATGTGCGAAAGGAATCCATCAAAATCCTTGAGGAGAACACAGGCAGCAACCTCTTCGACCTCAGCCGCAGCAACATCTTCCTAGGAACAACGCCAAAGGCAAGGGAAGCAAGGGCAAAAATGAACTACTGGGATTTCATCAAGATCAAAAGCTTTTGCACAGCAAAGGAAACAGTTTTCCACTATTTATAATGAGGTATACCAGACTGTTTTTTTTTCTTTAATACATTTTTTTAAATAGTCTACACAGTAGGATTGGTTCCATTGTATACAGCTCACTTACCTTAATAGTTTAATTCTATTTCATATGTAAATTATTTTTATTTTTCTTATAAAAATAATTCATGGTTTAAATAGAAAGGCCCATTTTCTTTGAAAAAGAAGTTCTTATAAATAAATGAAAAGATGCATAATCTTTCTGGTAATTTTAACATATTTCTAAAATGCACTGTATATGTGTACAAAATTTTATCAAGACACAAAGCTCTGATCTTAAATTTCTTCTACTGTATATCTCTTTGTTTGTTTCCTGATGTCCTGATTTTGACAAAACATGTTTAAGGTATGCATTTCATCATTATATGATGTAAGTACTACAATGGGCCTCCAGATGTATTTTTCTCAAAGGGATTTTAACTTAGATTTGAAATTGTATGTTTAAATAGAATTATTTCTTCTTTACATTATAAAAAATAATACAGTTTGATTTGAATGGCTTGACTTTTTCACTATATATACCCATTATGGAAAAGGTTCCATGTGGACCTGAGATGTATGATGTCAGCTATAATAAAATGAGAATGACTACTGTGATTCTATCTTTTTCTTTTGCTTCTTTTCATTTCTATGTTTTATTTTGAATGTGACAAGGAACATGTACATATATGGTTCAGGAAAAAAAATCAAATACATGAAAAGTAGACTGAGGTTATTCTAGGAATGTCCAGTGAACATTGGGTGCTAAAAAAAAGAAAGAAAGAAAGAGAGAAATGTGATTTCTAATTTGCATTTAATAGCATGAGCCTTCCTTATCTTTGTGACACTCTCCAATTATTTCAACTGTGTTGGATTAGAGGTGCTGCAAACTCTTAGTCACAACTCTACCAAAATGTAAGGTTCATTTTTCTACCCTCTTGCATCTGAACTGGCCTGTGTCTACTTTGACATATAGAGCATGCTGGAATTAATGCTGTGCCACTTTCAGGCCCAGACTTTAAGACAACAGAGTTTCTGCTCATTTTTGGGAAATGAGCAGAAACTCATTTCCCCTTGGGAAACTCCTTTCCTAGGCATTATAGGCACTGTGGTCAACATTGCCAACTGAACTTCAAGCCAACAGCCAAGGGAGTGAGCCATCTTGGATACTCAAGTCTTAGATGTCTTCAACTCCAGCTGCCATCTGATTCGGATCACAGGAGATGCTGAGAAAGAACTCTTAGCTAACCTCAGTCAATCATAGAACCGTGAGAAATAATTTTGGGGCACTAAATTCCTGGGAGGGGTTTTTTCTTTACACATCACAAAAATTTGTACAATAATTTAACAATAGAGTTAAAAGCAGGACACTATATAGTTTTTCTCCCATATCTCTGACTACCCCTCACTAATACCTTTTATAGGTTAACCCATGCAGTTCAGGTAATAAATACTGGAGGTCTCCAATAATCAGATATTCTTTTTTCAATTCATATTCTGCTCTTTGGCATCTTCATTCTTATTTGTTGTTTAATGATTATCTATCTAGTGATAACAGACTTAACGTCCCCCTACAACTCCAGATTCAAAAACCTAATTGTTTTTTTTTTTTTTTACATTCTAGTTATAATTCTTTGAACATCTGCTTAATTGATATTACTATCCAGAATTTTTTTTTTTAATTTTGGTTTTCAAATGGGGTTTCCTGCCACTGTTTCCAAAATCAGTGAGTATTTTACCCACACCTTCTGGGGAATGTCAGAAAACTAGAAGGTGTACTAGAGTGCTTCTATCCCATTACATTCTACCAGCAATGCAACACTCATTTGATTAATGCTACTTTGGTTCCTGAATGTATCCTGATATTACTATGACTATCTGAATATGAGTCACTATGATCTTTATATGAATCATTTTGTGATTCTTTAGAAAGTAATATTTCTAAAAATCAAATCATATATTAGTCAAAACTATCCTCTCTACTGTATTCAGGATGGATATTTCCAATGCATATATCATTTTAAGACCTGTCTATGCATAAAGAATTTCAGTATGTATCAGTGGTTAAGATAATATCTGTTTCTGTTTACTACCACATTCTTATTCAGGGCTTTCCATACAGTATATAAATACTGAACAAATCAATCTAGTTTAGCTTTATAATTATGGACAAAGAGAATTTTAAAGAAATGAATTTTAAAAACCCTGTTTCTTTACCTTTTACAGTCTTCTGTTTTCAGCTTTTATTTTGTTTAATAAGTAATATGTTTTGAAAATATATGTGTGTATGTAAAGCCGATAAAGGTCAACACATTAAGCATTTTGATTTACAGTTTACTCTTACACTTAATAGTGTTTCTTGAGCTTCTGTATACCTCATTACTTACATATTTACCATGCCTTTAATAGCTCTATAGTATTTTGTATTGAAAAATGATAATTACCTAATTGGTCTCTGACTGATGGACATTTCTGTGTTTTCCTGATTTTCCTCTTATATTTCTTAATCTTATGTTGTACATGTCCTCCTACTCCTTACATCTATTTCTCTCAGATTCTGCTCTAATAAAATTCTTAGCCAACTTCCATATCCCTTTTTTCAAAACATGTTTCCTTTTCTCATATAACTTCCAAATTCTAAAACCAAAAATATTTCCATTGATTTTATAAAAGATTGAATGGGAAGACACCAAAGACCATGGGCTTTCCAAATGTGGTTGATTGAGTTTAAGGAGGCTTCACTATGTAGAATTATGTAAAGGATTAAAAGGTCCAGAATTCATAGAACTGTGAAATGAGAAGGAGTTTTTATAGAGAGAGAATAGAACAGATTCTCATGGTTGATGTCACTATAAGCAAAACATAGAGTGATATGTAGAATATAATAATCATAGATTGAGAATAATAACAAGAACA
>NC_081557.1:112840873-112849558 GCF_022355385.1 Mustela nigripes | reverse complement strand
AGAATAGAATAGAATAGAATAGAATAGAATAGAATAGAATAGAATAGAATAGAAAAAATAGCATCCTATAGCAGTAATGTTAGTTATAACTAACTCACTTTATGTAATATTTCTGTGAAAACCAAATTAAAATCTGACAAATTCTTAGTTGTCAGTGACTCATAATAAAATTAAGGTAGATGATTATGACTAAGAGTCTATCTGACCATTATTTTCCATACTAGGATATCTGGCCAAAATAATTACAGCATTTTCAATAAATAATGACATGTCCAGCTGCCCTGGACATGCTTGGAAAGAATCACTGCTACAACATAGCCATATTATTTGTTAAGTGTTAAATAATAGATCAAAACTTTACTGAATGAGGAGCCATTTGCTTCCATAAAGCTCTACTCCTCAAATTGGGATACAGAAACCTTATAATAAACTATTCAATCTCTGAGTCAAAAATTCACTTCAAAATTGAAGCAGGACATGTGATTTTATTGTATTTACATGGAAATATTATAGGATAAAATAGGGATTTCAAATATACTTCCAAAAATTGAGATTTTAAAACTATGTTCCATGCTTTAGGTTCACACCCTTTTGCCCAGATCTTCTGAGGACTCTTTTGCCAGTTCAACTCAGGCTACTTTGATGAAACAGTTTGAAAAATATTACATTTTAAAATATTTTTCCACCTCTTTATTAAGTGGTTGTAATTTGCCCCTAATGAGATAAATCCTACTTTACTAATTTCCAAATCTTGGAGGAGTGTTTCCACATTACTCTCATGTGATGTTTACAGGCTTTTGACCTCATATTATGATTATTAGTTGATTTTCACACTGCATTATTTCTAAAGCATTGCAAAATTATTCATTTAATTCCTGCTATCTTTATCATCTTTTCCTTTGATATGGAAGATACACTCATGCACTTGCAAAAAAAATAATAAAGTACTACTTAAGAAACTATCAAGAGTAAAGTAAAAAATATGCTATTATTTAGTTTATATGTGGAATGTAATATAGTTTTGTTTTTTTGCTTTAATTTTCTGTGGTTGAGCCTTGTCATGTTTGATTCTAATCTCAGTATCAACCATTTTTTCTTGGCATGTTTTTCTTCTGAATTTGAGCTTTTTCTTAAGCTACTGCTATTATTGACCACTTACTTCATCTTTACCACCACAAGCTTAATATATTCCTTTCATTTCTGGAAGTTTTAAAGAAATCTGCTGCTGATGTGGTGAATCTTTAAAGTGTAAATGAAGAGATAAAAAGGTGAAGATAAAAAAGGGACAAGGCTAATATAATAAAAATCAACAAATTTTCTTCCTTTTTTTGTTGAAGTATAGTTGATGTACAATTTTATTTTATTTATTTATTTAATTAATTAATTACAGATTTTATTTGTTTCACAGAGAGAGATCACAAGTAGGCAGAGAGGCAGGAAGAAAGGGGGAAGCAGCCTCCTTGTTAACAGAGAGCCTGATGTAGGGCTCAATCCCAGAACCCTGAGATTGTGATCTGAGCTGAAGGCAGATGCTCTAACCTACTGAACCAGTCAGGCACCCGCTACAATTTAATTTTAGTGTCACGTGTACAACTTAGTGATTTAAGAATTCTATAGATTATGCTATGCCCACCATGATAAGCATTGTTACCATCTGTTACCATACAATGTTATTGCAATATATTAAATATATTCCTTATGGTATACTTGCCATCCTCTTGATTATGTATAACTATAAGTTTGTACATCTCAATCCCCTTCACCTATTTCTCCCCTTCTCCCAGCCCTCTCTCCCCTCTGACAATAACCAGTTTGTTCTCTATATTTATGATTCTGTTTTTGGTTTTTGTTTATTTGCATATGTTCTTTTGTTTTGTTTTTAGATCCTACATTTAAGTAGAATCATGTAGTATTTGTTTTTATCTGTATGACTTATTAAATCAATAGGGATTTTTAGTAGAGTTTATAGAGTTTTCTATATATAATATCAACAAATTTTCTTCCTGCAAATAGTGGTAGTTTTTTACCTGCAAATAGTGGTAGTTTTACTACTTCTTTACCAATTTGGATGTCTTTTATTTATTTATCCTATCTTATAGCTGCAGCTAGAACTTTCAGGACTATGTTGATTAAAAGTGGTTAGAGTTGGGGCACCTGGGTGGCTCAGTGAGTTAAGCCTCTGCCTTTGCCTCAGGTCGTGATTCCAGCGTCCTAGGATTGAACCCCGCATTGGGCTCTCTAATCAGCAGGGAGCCTGCTTCCACTCCTATCTCTGCCTGCCTCTCTGCCTACTGTGATCTTTCTCTGTCAAATAAATAAATAAAATATCTAATCTTAGAGGTTTTTCACCATGGAATATGATGTTAGCTGCAGGTTTATTATATATGGTCTTCATTATGTTGAAGTATGTTTCCTCTGAAAACAGTTTCTTACGAATTTTTATTAACATACTGAATTTTGTCAAATGCTTTTTCTGCATCTATTGAGATGCTCATATGGTTCATATTATCCTTCATTTTGTTAATATGATGAATCATAATAATTAATTTGCAGATATTGAAACAACCTTCCATTCTCAAAATAAACCCTACTTGATCAGTGAATGATTATTTTAATGTATCACTGAATTCAGTCCGTTAATATTTTGTTAGAATTTTTACATTTATGGTGACCAGAAATATTAGCTTGTAGTTTTCTATTTTTTGTAGTGTCTTTGTTTTGGTATCAGGTTAATGCTGACCTCATAGATTAAATATGTAAGATTTTCTTTTCTCTCCTCTTCCTTTTCTTTTTTTTTTTTTTTTCTCCTCCCTCCCTTCCTCCCTCCCTCCCTTCCTTCCTTCCTACCTTCCTTCCTTTCCTCCTTCCCGGAATAGTTTGAGGAGAATAGATATTTCATTCTTTCAGTGTTTGGTAGAATTCATCTGTGAACCCATGTGGTCCTGGGCTTTTGGAGTTCCTTGATTACTGATTCAATTTTGTTACCAGTAATTGATCTGCTCAGATTTTCTGTTTATTTCTATTTGGAAGAGTGTATGATTCTAAGAATTTATCCATTTCTTGTAGGTTGTCCAGTTGTTGGTATATATTTTTTTGTAGTTGTCTCTCATAATCCTTTGTGTTCTGTGATATCAGTTTTTACATCTTCTCCTTAATTTCTGATTTTATATATTGAGTTCTCTTTTTTCTTTTGGTCTGGCCAAAGGTCCTTTTAAAGAATCAGCTCTTGGATTCATTGATATTTTCCATTTTTACTTTTTTTCAGTCTCTATTTCATTTATTTCCACTCTGATCTTTATTATTTTATGCCTTCTATTAACTTTGGGCTTTGTTTGTCCTTCTTTTTCTAGTTAATTTAGGTGTAAGGTTAGATTGTTATTTGAAACTGAGGTTTTATGTATAGTTTAGAAACTGACCAATTATTATTTAGATTGGCAATACAATTTTACATTCTTGTCAAAAATGTGTGAGTGATCCAGTTTCTCCACATCTTTGCCAACACTGTTAATGTCACTTTTTAAATATGTTTTCAATCTGATAGAAGTGTAGTAATATATCATTATGACCTCAAATTATATTTCTCTTATAGTTAATGATGATGAACATCTTTTGACATGCTTACTTTTAATTGGTGTATTCTCTTCAGTAAAAGAAGGCATGCTTCTGTCTTTTGCCAATTTTTAGTTAGATTGTTTATTTTGTTAATGATCAGGTTTGAGAATTCTTTATATATTTTGGATTCTAGACCTGTGTCAGATATATAATTTTTTAAAAGATTTTTTAAAATTTACTTGACAGAGAGAGACACAGTGAGAGAAGGAACATAACAAGGTGAGTGGGAGATGGAAAAGCAGATTTCCCGCTGAGCAAGGAGCCCAATGGTGGGGCTCCATCCCAAGACCCTGAGATTATGACCTGAGCCAAATGCAGATGCTTAATGACTGAGCCACCCAGGTGCCCCAGATATATAATTTTTAAATGTGTTTCTCCTAGTCTGTAGTTTGTCATTTCATCCCCTTACTAGTCTTTTGCACAGAAAAGTCTTTAGTTTTAATGGTGTTCAATGACCTCTTTTTCAACAAAATGTTGACCATTTCTTTATTGAGTGTTAGAGTTCTTTAGGGATGAATCTAAAGTATATTTTTTCTGAAAATTTTCCTAAAAGTTTTAGTTTTACACTTAAGTCCATGATCCATTTTGAATTAATGTTTATGTAATATACGAGATTTGGGTTGATTTTATTCATTAATTAATTTTTTGTTATGGATGTTCAATTGTGTCAGCATATTTTTTTTAAAAGTTTATACTTCTTTCATTGAATTGCTCTTACTCTTTTGCCAAAAATAATTTGGGTATACTCTGTGAATGTATTTCTGGATTCTCTATTCTGTACCATTGGTTTATGTGTCTATCCCCCTGCCAATACCATACTACCACAACTATTATACCATATATGACCATGTATATACTATACATTACTATAGTATGTGATTATATACAATTCTATTATAAGCCATAAGTTTGGGTAGAGTGACACTTCCCACTTTTTCTTTTCAATAATATTTTGACATTAGGGATAATGCTTTTCTATATACATTGTAGAATAAGCTTGTCTATGTCAACATAAAACATAATAGTAATTACTTTATACTTACAGATGAATTTGCAGGAAATTGATATTTTTACTATGTTGAGTCTTCAATCCATGAACATATTATTTATTTTCATTCATTTAGGTCTTCTTTCATTTTTTTAATGAATACTTTATAAATTTCAGTATTAAGTCCTATACATTTCTTGTTAAGTATACATCTAAGTATTTCATTTGCATGAGAACACTTGTACCTGACATGTGTTTTTTTTTAATTTAATTTAATTTAATTTTTTTCAGTATTCCAAAATTCATCATTTATGTACCACACCCAGTGCTCCATGCAGTACATACCCTCCATATATCCCCCACCAGGCTCACCCAACCCCCTCCCCAATCCCCTCCCAAACCTTCAGTTTATTTCTCAGAGTCCACAGTCTCTCATGGTTAGTCTCCCCCTCTGATTTCCCCCAATTCTCTTCTCCTCTTCATCTCCCAATGTCCTCTGTATTATTCCTTATGCTCCACAAGTAAGTGAAACCATATGATACTTGACTCTCTCTGCTTGACTTATTTCACTCAGCATAATCTCTTTCATTTCATCCATGTTGATATAAAAGTTGGGTATTCATCCTTTCTGATGGAAGCATAATACTCCATTATATATATAGATCATATCTTCTTTATCCATTTGTCCATTGAAGGGCATCTTGGTTCTTTCCACAGTTTGGCGACTGTGGCCATTGAATCAACAACAAAGTAAGCCAACCCCATACACAAGAAGGGAAATAGTCAGGATTAGAGCAGAGTTCAATGAGTGAGAAACTAAATATATGTTAGAACACATCAATGAAACTAGAAACTCGTTTTTTAAAGAATCAGTAAAATCAATAAACCTTTGGTCAAATTAATCCAAAGAAAAGAGAGAGGGCCCAAATTAATAAAATTATGAATAAAAAGGAAGAGATCACAACTAACACCAAGGAAATAGAAACAATCATCAAAAATTATTACCAACAGTTATATGCCAATAAGTTAAGCAACCTAGATGAAATGGATGCATTCCTGGAAACCTATAGATTTCCAAAACTGAATCAGGAGGAAACTGACAACCTGAATAGACCAATATCTAATAATGAGAGTGAAGCAGTGATTAAAATCCTCCCAAAAAACAAGAACCCAGGACCTGACAGATTCCCTGAAGAATTCTACCAATATCCCAAGAAGAAATAATACCTATTCTCCTGAAGCCATTTCAAAAAATAGAAACAGAAGGAAAACTTCCAGACTCTTTTTATGAAGCCAGCATTACCCTGATCCCCAAACCAGGCACAGACCCTATCAAAAAGGAGAAATTCAGACCAACACCACTGATGAATATGGATGCAAAGATTCTCAACAAGATCCTAGCTAATAGGACCCAACAGTGCATTAAAAAGATTGTCCACCATGACCAGGTGGGATTTATCCATAGGATGCAATGGTGATTCAGCATTCACAAATCAATGTGATAGAACAAATCAGTAAGAGAAGAGAAGAACCACATGGTCCTCTCAATGGATGCAGAAAAAGTATTTGACAAGATACAGCATCTGTTCCTTAAAACCCTTCAAAGTACAGGGATAGAGGGAACATTCCTCAAATTCATAAAATCTATCTATGAAAACCCCACAGCAAATATCATTCTCAATAGAGAAAGGCTGACAGTCTTCCCTTTGAGATCAAGAATGTTACAAGGATGTCCACTCTTGCCACGGTTGTTCAACATAGTACTAGAAGTCCTAGCAACAGCAATCAGACAACAAAAAGAAATAAAAGGTATTCAAATTGGCAGTGAAGAAGTCAAACTCTCTCTCTTTGCAGACGACATGATACTTTTTGGAAAACCCAAAAGACTCCACCACCAAAGTACTAGAACTCAGAGAGCAATTCAGTAATGTGGCAGGATACAAAATCAATATACAGTAATCAGTTGCTTTCTTATACACTAATGATGAAAAAATATAGAAAAGGAAAATAGAGAATTGAATCCATTTACTATAGCACCAAGAATGATAAGATACCTGGGAATAAACCTAACCAAAGAGGTAAAGGGTCTGTACTCAAGGAGCTACAGAATACTCATGAAGGAAATTGAAGAAGACACAAAAAGATGGAAAACCATTCCATGCTCATGGATTGGAAGAATAAACATTGTTAAAATGTCTATACTGCCTAGAGCCATCTATAGTTTCCATGTCATCCCAATAAAAATTCCACCAGCATTTTTCAAAGTTCTGGAACAAATAATCCTAAAATTTGTATGGAACCAGAAGAGACCCTGAATTGCTAAGGAAATGTTGAAAAAGAAAAACAAAATTGGGGGCATCAGGTTGCCTGATTTCAATCCTTACTACAAAGCTGTGATCACCAAGACAGCATGGTACTAGTATTGTGTTTTTAAATCAGTTTCCATGTTTTCTTTTGGTATATAGTAATAAAATCGATTTATTTGTGTTGATCTTTTATCCTGCAACCTGGTGGTCTTGTTTCTTAGTTCTGGACTTTTGTTGTTGTTGTTATTGATTCTTTAGTCTATTATATTCCTTAGCATGTTTCATACTTGACCATGAAGACATCTGCAAATAGGGACATTTTCATTTCTGTTTTTCAAAACTGCATGACTTTTATTTCTTCATGTCTATTATAATGAATAAGACTTTTAGTTCTATGTTGAATAAATATGTGAGAGTGGACATATCATAGGACTGAGTTACACAGTTTTCTACCATTACAATGATGTTAGCTACAGAATTTTTGTGAGTGCCTTTTATTAAGTTTAGGTAATTCTCTTTTATTCCTAACTTGCCGAGATTTATTTATTTTTTTAAATCATGATGGGTTTTACATTTTGCCAAATATTTCTTATGCATGAACTAATTTGTTCGAGTTTTTCTTTCTTAGCTTGCTAGAAATGACATGATGTTCATATCATTAACAGTAAGGTGATAGAGGGGAGGAGTCAAGATGGCGGAGAAGTAGCAGGCTGAGACTGCTTCAGCTAGCCGGAGATCAGCTAGATAGCTTATCTAAAGATTGCAAACACCTGAAAATCCATCGGCAGATCGAAGAGAAGAAGAACAGCAATTCTGGAAACAGAAAATCAACCACTTTCTGAAAGGTAGGACCAGCGGAGAAGTGAATCCAAAGCGACGGGAAGATAGACCCCGGGGGGAGGGGCCGGCTCCCGGCAAGCAGCGGAGCAACCGCGCACAAAATCAGGACTTTTAAAAGTCTGTTCCGCTGAGGGACATCGCTCCAGAGGCTAAACCGGGGCGAAGCCCACGCGGGGTCAGCGTGGCCTCGGGTCCCGCAGGGTCACAGAAGGATCGGGGGTGTCTGAGTGTCGCAGAGCTTGCGGGTATTGGAACGGGAAAGCCGGCTACAGAGACAGAGCCGACAGTAAGCTCGCAGCTCCGTGTTACCTTGAACGGGTCGCAGGCTCGGTGAGCTCGGAGCGCGGCCGGAGGTCAGGCAGACGGGAGTAACTGGGCGCTGTTCTCTGAGCGCGCACTGAGGAGTGCGGCCCTGGGCTCTCGGCTCCTCCGGGCCGGAGACCAGGAGGCCGCCATTTGTATTCCCGTCCTCTGGAACTCTACGGAAAGCGCTCAGGGAACAAAAGCTCCTGAAAGCAAACCCGAGCGGATTACTCACCCCGGCCCCGGGTAAGGGCGGTGTAATTCCGCCTGGGGCAAAGACACTTGAGAATCACTACAACAGGCCCCTCCCCCAGAAGATCAACAAGAAATCCAGCCGAGACCAAGTTCACCTACCAAGGAGTGCGGTTTCAATACCAAGGACAGCAGCAGAATTCCAGAGGAGGAGAAAGCCAAGCACGGAACTCATGGCTTTTTTCCTGTGATTTTTTTTAGTCTTGCAGTTAATTTAATTTTTTCTTTTTCTTTTTTTTTTTTTTTCTCGCCTTCGGGTAAAATTTTTTTTTTTAACTGTTACCTTTTTCTTTTTTAACGATTTTTTACTAGTTTATCTAATATATATATATATATTTTTTTTACATTTTTCTTAGGTGTTTTCTTTTTTTAAAATTCTTTTCT
>NC_081557.1:112769059-112840773 GCF_022355385.1 Mustela nigripes | reverse complement strand
CTCACGATATTGGATCTCTTCTAATTTGGTTAAAGCATATTTTCCTGGGGTTGTTGCCACCCTTTTAGTATTTTACTTGCCCCTTCATTTAGTCTTATCTGGACAAAATGACAAGACGTAAAAATTCAACACAAAAAAAAGAACAAGAGGCAGTACCGAAGGCTAGGGACCTAATCAATATAGACATCGGTAATATGTCAGATCTAGAGTTCAGAATGACAATTCTCAAGGTTCTAGCCGGGCTCGAAAAAGGCATGGAAGATATTAGAGAAACCCTCTCGAGAGATATAAAAGCCCTTTCTGGAGAAATAAAAGAACTAAAATCTAACCAAGGTGAAATCAAAAAAGCTATTAATGAGGTGCAATCAAAAATGGAGGCTCTCACTGCTAGGATAAATGAGGCAGAAGAAAGAATTAGTGATAAAGAAGACCAAATGACAGAGAATAAAGAAGCTGATCAAAAGAGGGACAAACAGCTACTGGACCACGAGGGGAGAATTCGAGAAATAAGTGACACCATAAGACGAAACAACATTAGAATAATTGGGATTCCAGAAGAAGAAGAAAGTGAGAGGGGAGCAGAAGGTATACTGGAGAGAATTATTGGGGAGAATTTCCCCAATATGGCAAAGGGAACGAGCATCAAAATTCAGGAGGTTCAGAGAATGCCCCTCAAAATCAATAAGAATAGGCCCACACCCCGTCACCTAATAGTAAAATTTACAAGTCTCAATGACAAAGAGAAAATCCTGAAAGCAGCCCGGGAAAAGAAGTCTGTAACATACAATGGTAAAAATATTAGATTGGCAGCTGACTTATCCACAGAGACCTGGCAGGCCAGAAAGAGCTGGCATGATATTTTCAGAGCACTAAACGAGAAAAACATGCAGCCAAGAATACTATATCCAGCTAGGCTATCATTGAAAATAGAAGTAGAGATTAAAAGCTTCCAGGACAAACAACAACTGAAAGAATTTGCAAATACCAAACCAGCTCTACAGGAAATCTTGAAAGGGGTCCTCTAAGCAAAGAGAGAGCCTACAAGTGGTAGATCAGAAAGGAACAGAGACCATATACAGTAACAGTCACCTTACAGGCAATACAATGGCACTAAATTCATATCTCTCAATAGTTACCCTGAATGTGAATGGGCTAAATGCCCCTGTCAAAAGACACAGGGTATCAGAATGGATAAAAAAACAAAACCCATCTATATGTTGCCTCCAAGAAACTCATTTTAAGCCCGAAGACACCTCCAGATTTAAAGTGAGGGGGTGGAAAAGAATTTACCATGCTAATGGACATCAGAAGAAAGCAGGAGTGGCAATCCTTATATCAGATCAATTAGATTTTAAGCCAAAGACTATAATAAGAGATGAGGAAGGACACTATATCATACTCAAAGGGTCTGTCCAACAAGAAGATTTAACAATTTTAAATATCTATGCCCCCAATGTGGGAGCAGCCAACTATATAAACCAATTAATAACAAAATCAAAGAAACACATCAACAATAATACAATGATAGTAGGGGACTTTAACACTCCCCTCACTGAAATGGACAGGTCATCCAAGCAAAAGATCAGCAAGGATATAAAGGCCTTAAATGACACACTGGACCAGATGGACATCACAAATATATTCAGAATATTTCATCCCAAAGCAACAGAATACACATTCTTCTCTAGTGCACATGGAACATTCTCCAGAATAGATCACATCCTCGGTCCTAAATCAGGACTCAACCGGTATCAAAAGATTGGGATCATTCCCTGCATATTTTCAGACCACAATGTTCTAAAGCTAGAACTCAACCACAAAAGGAAGTTTGGAAAGAACCCAAATACATGGAGACTAAACAGTATCCTTCTAAAGAATGAATGGGTCAACCGGGAAATTAAAGAAGAATTGAAAAAAATCATGGAAACAAATGATAATGAAAACACAACGGTTCAAAATCTGTGGGACACAACAAAGGCAGTCCTGAGAGGAAAATATATAGCGGTACAAGCCTTTCTCAAGAAACAAGAAAGGTCTCAGGTACACAACCTAACCCTACACCTAAAGGAGCTGGAGAAAGAACAAGAAAGAAACCCTAAGCCCAGCAGGAGAAGAGAAATCCTAAAGATCAGAGCAGAAATCAATGAAATAGAAACCAAAAAAACAATAGAACAAATCAACGAAACTAGGAGCTGGTTCTTTGAAAGAATTAATAAAATTGATAAACCCCTGGCCCGACTTATCAAAAAGAAAAGAGAAAGGACACAAATAAATAAAATCATGAATGAAAGAGGAGAGATCACAACTAACACCAAAGAAATACAAACTATTATAAGAACATACTATGAGCAACTCTACGGCAATAAATTTGACAATCTGGAAGAAATGGATGCATTCCTAGAAACATATAAACTACCACAACTGAACCAGGAAGAAATAGAAAGCCTGAACAGACCCATAACCAGTAAGGAGATTGAAACAGTCATTAAAAATCTCCAAACAAACAAAAGCCCAGGGCCAGACGGCTTCCCGGGGGAATTCTACCAAACATTTAAAGAAGAACTAATTCCTATTGTCCTGAAACTGTTCCAAAAAATAGAAATGGAAGGAAAACTTCCAAACTCATTTTATGAGGCCAGCATCACCTTGATCCCAAAACCAGACAAGGATCCCACCAAAAAAGAGAGCTATAGACCGATATCCTTGATGAACACAGATGCGAAAATACTCAACAAAATACTAGCCAATAGGATTCAACAGTACATTAAAAAGATTATTCACCACGACCAAGTGGGATTTATTCCAGGGCTGCAAGGTTGGTTCAACATCCGCAAATCAGTCAATGTGATACAACACATCAATAAAAGTAAGAACAAGAACCATATGATACTCTCAATAGATGCTGAAAAAGCATTTGACAAAGTACAACATCCCTTCCTGATCAAAACTCTTCAAAATGTAGGGATAGAGGGCACATACCTCAATATCATCAAAGCCATCTATGAAAAACCCACCGCAAATATCATTCTCAATGGAGAAAAACTGAAAGCTTTTCCGCTAAGGTCAGGAACACGGCAGGGATGTCCATTATCACCACTGCTATTCAACATCGTACTAGAGGTCCTAGCCTCAGCAATCAGACAACAAAAGGAAATTAAAGGCATCCAAATCGGCAAAGAAGAAGTCAAATTATCACTCTTCGCAGATGATATGATACTATATGTGGAAAACCCAAAAGACTGCACTCCAAAACTGCTAGAACTTATACAGGAATTCAGTAAAGTGTCAGGATATAAAATCAATGCACAGAAATCAGTTGCATTTCTCTACACCAACAGCAAGACAGAAGAAAGAGATATTAAGGAGTCAATCCCATTTACAATTGCATCCAAAACCATAAGATACCTAGGAATAAACCTAACCAAAGAGACACAGAATCTATACTCAGAAAACTATAAAGTACTCATGAAAGAAATTGAGGAAGACACAAAGAAATGGAAAAATGTTCCATGCTCCTGGATTGGAAGAATAAATATTGTGAAAATGTCTATGCTACCTAAAGCAATCTACACATTTAATGCAATTCCTATCAAAGTACCATCCATCTTTTTCAAAGAAATGGAACAAATAATTCTAAAATTCATATGGAACCAGAAAAGACCTCGAATAGCCAAAGGGATCTTGAAAAAGAAAGCCAACGTTGGTGGCATCACAATTCCGGACTTCAAGCTCTATTACAAAGCTGTCATCATCAAGACAGCATGGTACTGGCACAAAAACAGACACATAGATCAATGGAACAGAATAGAGAGCCCAGAAATAGACCCTCAAATCTATGGTCAACTAATCTTCGACAAAGCAGGAAAGAATGTCCAATGGAAAAAAGACAGCCTTTTCAATAAATGGTGCTGGGAAAATTGGACAGCCACATGCAGAAAAATGAAATTGGACCATTCCCTTACACCACACACAAAAATAGACTCAAAATGGATGAAGGACCTCAATGTACGAAAGGAATCCATCAAAATCCTTGAGGAGAACACGGGCAGCAACCTCTTCGACCTCTGCCGCAGCAACATCTTCCTAGGAACAACGCAAAAGGCAAGGGAAGCAAGGGCAAAAATGAACTATTGGGATTTCATCAAGATCAAAAGCTTTTGCACAGCAAAGGAAACAGTTAACAAAATCAAAAGACAACTGACAGAATGGGAGAAGATATTTGCAAACGACATATCAGATAAAGGACTAGTGTCCAGAATCTATAAAGAACTTAGCAAACTCAACACCCAAAGAACAAATAATCCAATCAAGAAATGGGCAGAGGACATGAACAGACATTTCTGCAAAGAAGACATCCAGATGGCCAGCAGACACATGAAAAAGTGCTCCATATCACTCGGCATCAGGGAAATACAAATCAAAACCACAATGCGATATCACCTCACACCAGTCAGAATGGCTAAAATCAACAAGTCAGGAAATGACAGATGCTGGCGAGGATGCGGAGAAAGGGGAACCCTCCTACACTGTTGGTGGGAATGCAAGCTGGTGCAGCCACTCTGGAAAACAGCATGGGGGTTCCTCAAAATGTTGAAAATAGAACTGCCCTATGACCCAGCAATTGCACTATTGGGTATTTACCCTAAAGATACAAATGTAGTGATCCAAAGGGACACATGCACCCGAATGTTTATAGCAGCAATGTCCACAATAGCCAAACTATGGAAAGAACCTAGATGTCCATCAACAGATGAATGGATCAAGAAGATGTGGTATATATACACAATGGAATACTATGCAGCCATCAAAAGAAATGAAATCTTGCCATTTGTGACAACATGGATGGAACTAGAGCGTATCATGCTTAGCGAAATAAGTCAAGCAGAGAAAGACAACTATCATATGATCTCCCTGATATGAGGAAGTGGTGATGCAACATGGAGGCTTAAGTGGGTAGAAGAATAAATGAAACAAGATGGGATTGGGAGGGAGACAAACCATAAGTGACTCTTAATCTCACAAAACAAACTGAGGGTTGCCGGGGGGAGGGGGTTTGGGAGAAGGGGGGGGGATTATGGACATTGGGGAGGGTATGTGATTTGGTGAGTGCTGTGAAGTGTGTAAACCTGGTGATTCACAGACCTGTACCCCTGGGGATAAAAATATATGTTTATAAAAAATAAAAAATTTAAAAAAAAAAAAAAAAACAGTAAGGTGATAGTTGGCAGTGACTGATTTAAAATACTAATGTAGACCTGAATACCTGTAATAATTGCATTTGACTTGAGTACATAATTATTTATATACATTTTGATTGTTATTGGAGTATTTTGTTGGGGATGTTTGTGCCTAAGCATATGAAAGATACTACTCTATAATATTTTCTTTTTACATTCATTGTCTGAATTTGGTATTAGATTAAAACTGACCGCATAAATTGAATTGTATGGTTTCTCTCACCTTAAAGAGATTGTGTAAAATTGGTGTAAACTTTTCTTCACATATTTTGTAGAAATCACCAATGAAATGATCTAAGCCTGAATCTCTTAAATTGTATTAAATTTAATTAATGGGTGTTGGAACTATTCTCTTAGATTGTCTCTTCCATATTGGCTGAATTTTGGTAGTGTGGTTTTCAAAGATTTATTAGTTTATGAGTATAAAGATGTTCATTAAATTTCTTTTTTATCCTTTTGACCATTGTGGTGTCTGTAATGATATCACCTCTTTCATTCTTGAAATAGATCATTTCTGTTTTCTCTTTTATATTGTTGTCATACTTGCTAAAGATTCATTAATTTTATTGATAGTTTTCAAGACCAAGCTTTTATTTCATTGATTTTCCTTAATTGTTTTTTTCTGTTTTTAATTTTTTTTTTTTTGCCACTGTCTCCATTATTTTTTTCCTTCTGCTTTCTTTGGATGTATTTATTTATTTTTTTTTTCCCCTAGGTTCTTGGGATAGGAACTTAAATTTAACATAGTTTTTGTACTAATGTATACACTTAGTGCTACTGTTTTCCTTTTAGCACTATTCTAGCTATGATTAGCTACCTCATATGTTTTGATAGGGTACATTTTTATACGTATTTAGTTCTATACTTTTTTTTTTTGAGACATTCTCTTAGACTCATGACTCAATTATTTAGTTTTCTCATTTGGAGATTTTGTTATTGCCTTTCTCTTACTGGTTTCTTATTTGATTCCACTAGGCTCAGAGAACACACTTAGTATGATTCTGACTTTTATAAACTTGTTATTTGTATTATGGCCTAAGATATGATTTTCTTGGTGACTATTATATAAGAACTTATTTATTTTTCTTCTGCCTTTGTTTGATTAAGTACTCTATATGTGTCAATTAGATCTTGTTGCCTGGTTGTGTTATTCAGATCTTTTATATCTGCTTTTTTGTGTGTAGTAATTCTACCAGTTGTTGAGAGGCAAATATTCATATTCAATCATAATTGTACATTTATATATTTCTCCTTTCAGCTCTACTTTTTTTTTTTTTTTTCCGTTTGAACCTTGAGACTATTGTTTAATGTGTCCACACTCAGGATTGTATAACTTTCTGGTGAACTGATTCTTTCATCATTATTTCATTTTCCACTTTGTGAATATAAATGTTCTTTCCTCTAAACTCTACTTCATTGGTTAGTAATAAGACTGCTTCTTTTATTTTTTTATTAATATTAATATTATTTTTTCCAGACTTTTATTTCAACATACCTATGCTATTGAGTATGAAGTGAATTTTTACCAACATAGAGTTGGATCATATTTTTGTACCTATTCTGCCAATCTCTGTCTTTGGTGTATGTAGAGTTTTACATTTAAGGTAATTATTGGTATTATAGTACTTAAAGTCTGCCATTTTTATTAGTATTGTTTTCTATTTGCTTCTTCTCTATTTTTGTTCCTCTGTTAGTGGGATTCTCTATCTATTGCCCTTGACAATGGTGCCAAACTCATCTTATGATTTTCAGAGTACTCCCATTTAGTCTGAGGAGGAATGAACCTATCTGTGATGCATTCCAATCCTAGGATGGGAAATGCCAGACCTGGGTCATGTTCTTTTGTTCAGTGGGGAAATTTAAGACATGTAGCTGCAATGATGTTCCTCTCTTCCTGGCTTCTCTAGTCAATTTACTTCCTCTTCCTACCTTTACAAGCTTCCCTTTTGCTGTCTCTTGTGTTGTTCTATGGTTTTTAGAGACACTTAATAAGGAATAGCAGCAAGAAAAGAAGAGAAGCAAAGAATATCTTGTCTCGATTAGAATTTTTCCTTGGTCTCTTCTAATTTACTTTTCGCACAAATATTTCTTGAGAAATCTGCTGTGAATTATATATTTTGTTAGACATTAAAAATATATAAATTAAGCCAACTCTCTTCCTTTAAAGAATTTCTAAATTCTTTAAAG
This sequence comes from Mustela nigripes, assembly GCF_022355385.1. Taxonomy (NCBI): domain Eukaryota; kingdom Metazoa; phylum Chordata; class Mammalia; order Carnivora; family Mustelidae; genus Mustela; species Mustela nigripes. The sequence continues at coordinate 112,833,349 of NC_081557.1, read as the reverse complement.
GAAGAATTTCTAATATAAAGAGACCCAGATATAATATATTCATTTTACCCTGCTGATATGAAGAAATATTAAAGTCACCCATCTCAGGTCAAAAGTTTTTAATAGATGAATTTGAAACATAGACATATGTAATCCTTTATAAGTTTAATATGATATTAAAGTGAATGAATAGCTAAAGCTGAGGAAATCATTAGTGTCGAAATAAGTCAGTCCTTGAGAGAGCTTGACATATTTGAGGTGTAAAAATGATTCACAGACCTGTACCCCTGGGGATAAAAATATATGTTTATAAAAAATAAAAAATTAAAAAAAAAAAAATGAGCTCAGTATGGCCAAGTACAAAGAGCAAGTGGGGCATTCTGCTAATTGAGAGTGAGCAGATGCTAGGACCAGTTTATGAATAGCCAGAGGGATATTTTAAACTGTAAAGTAGCATTAATTCATTAGTACAATAATGTGGAACACTTTATGATATATGAATGTATGTTCCGTTATAGTAAGCTGGTTTCCAATCCTGTACCCTCTTTATCATTTAGTCCCCAGTGCTTCAAGGTGTGTGACTGCTAGCTTTTTGGGAGAAACAGTCCTTCTTTGTGGGACGGTCTTGATCAATAAACAGTGAATTGCATCTTTAGACACTGCACAGAAAAAATGCCAGTATTTCAAATCAGTTACTGTGACAACTGAAAAGGTCCCTAATATAACCAAATGTCTCCTGGGGAGATAATACAGCTTGCAGTTGAGAATGATTTACAATAAGCCATGGGCTGGTGGTTGGTAAAATCAGGACTTTCACAAAAATCCCTAGATGGCAGAAACTAGAGTAAAAAGAAATAATATCCTATCATTGAAAGCCAAGGAAATGGAAAGGATGACTGGAGAGATTTCAGAAAGTCAGCAATGAGACATAGTTTATATTCCATATTTTCTACCTCAAGCCCAATTCATAAGACTGAGAGGAATTTGAAGAGAAAAAGGCTTTTCTCTCCTTAAGTTTTAGATTCTGAAACTTCTCAATGTACTTCTATCAAACCAACATGTCTTATGAAATTTGTAGCAGGAATCAGGAGAAAGAGTTGCTATTTAGTTACACTGATTGCCTCCAGTTCCTGTGTAGGAGAGGGCCCAGAAATTCCATCATGCCCTTGTAGCAAGGCAAATTTAATTGTGAATCTGGCCAGAGAGCTTGTCAGAAAAGTAAAAGTTGCTTTCCATTTCAAAAGGTTTTATAAGAAGTAAATGTATTAATAAAGTTTAAATTTTAAAAAAACTCTGCTCATAATATATATAATGCATATTAGTTCTCATTACTATTGACTATCTACTTTGTGTTTAACATTCTTGTAAATATCTATACAAAAAATATATTTCTTAGAGAACCTAAATTGAATCTAGTTTAAAGTTGTGTAAGAAAGAATTGTCTTGGGGCCCCTGGGTTGCTCATTGGATGAAGCCTCTGGCTTTGGCTCAGGTCATGATCTCAGGGTCCTAGAATGGAGCCCCACATTGGGCTCTCTGCTCATAGGTAGCCTGCTTCCCTCTCTCTCTGCCTTACTCTCTGCCTACTCATGATCTCTCTCTCTACCAAATAAATAAATAAAATCTTTAAAAAAAGAAAGAATTGTCTTTCTCCTTTCAATTATATAAATAATTCATAATGCTTCCATATATTGCAAACAGACTAGATATTTACTTTCATTTCAATTACAGTCCTAGAGACTTGGCTTGGTAGATATTAATATCAGTCATCATTGATAATTCTTGTTAACTTTACAGTTACCACATCAGTTAGACTTAGCCTATGCTGTGCATTAGATAAACCCTAAAATAAGAATAATTATAGAATATATTTGTTCATGTAGAAGTATGGAAATAGGCATACTGGAGCAGGCTAATCAGCTCTGTTCCAAGAAATCCTCAACTCTAGGCTTCTTTCCCCTTTCATTAGATCCTTTCTAATGTGTGGCATTTATCCTCATGGCCCAATGTAACAGCATTCATGTTCTAGAAAATAGAACAAAGAAAGAGGAAGAAGAAGAAAGACTTCTGCCAAATACAACTGATGGAAGGCTCAATGACAAAACCACATGAGATCCTATTGGCCAAGACTTAGTCACATGGACATACTTACCTGAAAAAGAGGCTGCAAAATGCTAACTGACCATGTGCCCCCCCAAGAATGATATTCCTATAGAGAAAAGAAACAAATGACATTGAGAGGCAATGAGAAGTCCTTACAAGACTTAACAAAGTTTTTATTGAAAAAAATATATATGAAGAATAAACCTTTAACTTCAAAGTATTAAAGAATGATTTAAAAATATTATCCTTGGGGTGCCTGGGTGGCTCAGTGGGTGCCTGGGATGGAGCCCCACATCAGGCTCTCTGCTCAGTGGGGAGCCTGCTTCCCCCTCTCTCTCTGCCTGCCTCTCTGCCTACTTGTGATCTCTCTCTGTCAAATAAATAAATAAAATCTTAAAAATATTATCCTCAAAGTTATATATAAATTATATATTTCCCAGATTTTTGCATATTGTTTCTAATTCAGGTCAAGGGAATTTGGAACTCAGAAAACATTTTAAGGCAGATTGTCCCTTGGATTATCTTATCCTGGTGATCCTTTATCATTCACAAATTACAGTGGGTAAAGTGAAAATTGAGCCTCATAAAAGTAATTTTATATATTGACTAGAAAAGTCAACCCTAATTTCATTCATGAACCCTAAGTTCATTCAACGAAGACACAAAAGTTTACAGGCCTCATCTGATTTGCATAAAGGTATGAAATAAAGTAAATAAGATTGTTATTAAATTTAACTCATAGAAATTAATCAATATCTGCCCTTAATAAATCATGGACTAGAGATTTTTAGTATAAAAAATGATTTTTAGTTCACATGTAGAATCTTAGAAATGAATTATTTTGTTAACTATTGCACATAAGTGTACCTTTCAGCCTAATCATCTTTAAGTCCTGAAAGTGTAAGGGCCTGCTTCCATTTTGTTGTTTATGCAGTAAACTTAGATTGACCCTGCCCCCCCAAGGAGCTTACTTAGAAACAAGTCTGGGAAACCAATAAAATATGACTGACCAGCCCGTGATAACAGAGCCCATATACCAGGATGTGTCAGGTCAGGGGGAGGTAACAGAGCCCAAAATACAAGGATGAGTCAAGCCAGATGGAGACATCCAATCAGGAAAATACCTCCCTAACCACCCAAGAATGTGGGCCCTGCCTTTGGGTGCCAATTCTGACCAGAGTGATAGGTTAGTTCAAATAACTACTATAGGGTAAATTGTAATTCAATTGGCCACCTGTGTGTGGCCAGGCTCAACCACAAGGCCTTTTTTCTATAAAAGTTAGTCTGTGAGACTGGGAGGGGTTGCCTCTTTGCAAGAGATGGCCCTTGCCCCTCAGTTTGATTCTCAATGCTTGGCGCAAAATAAAGCTTTGCTTGACCTTTGCTTTGTATCAGTCTCGCTCCTTTGACCATGGACCCAATAAAAGGAAATGAATTTATTTTTCTATTGCAAAGATCTTGCATTTCTTAAGATAATAATGTTTATAAAACAATTTCTAAAAGAAATTGTAGATTATTACATCATTAAAGAATTGACATTCTTTACTTGCTATTGGGATTTGAGAAACTGGCAGATTGACTTACTAACATTCCATATAAATAAGTCAAGGATTTTAAGTAAAATATAAAGCTATTGATAATGTGAAAATGCTACTGATAAGATTGGAGAATATTTTATGACAGGAATAGTACCCTAAGATAACTATTTGCTGATAAATTCCAGAAAGATTCCTTCTGAAAATCTAAGACCATGAAAACAATTGACTAAGAAACAGCATTTTGGTGAGATTACAGCTTTTAAGTCAAACATATATTACATACAATGGGGATATTATGTCAGTTAATATAACATACAAAATTGGTCACTCAGAACAAAAATGGGGTTAACTGCCCAATAAAGAAATTTCTCAATCATTTGAGAGACCAAAATCACCTAGATGCAGGCAGATTATAGCTACCAGAAGTACATTGAGGAAAGATAAACGTTTTAAGTGACTATTTAATTTAATATGAAAATCTTTACAGTGTTGCATGAAAAATAATAAAGAGCTCTTATGCCCAGAGCAACATTTCTTAATTTGTTAATGAGTAGTATCTAGTAGAGAGCTATTTGGACTACCGAATATGTGGTGGTGCAACACAGATGTTAGCAGTAGTAACACATTTCCTTTTAGTCATCTTTACATAAAAAACTAAAAGGAAGGACTCAGTCTGCGGAAAGTGCTATTGTCATGCTATTGTTAATGGACAGGAAAATACATGTTTCTTCCCCTCCTCACTGTAAATATTCACTCTGTTGAAGTTCGAATCTTAGCCATGGATCATTGCATGGAAACTATGGAATATATTATTTAGGGTTCAATTGGGAAGTAAAACTACTGTGAAGAATGGTGAATACAAAACTTAATTGTGAGATTGGACCTAACACAACTATGGGAGTTGATAAAGACTTGGCAAAGCTGAAGCAAGACCTTCTGCTCCAGGAGCAAGAGCTGCTGTGCCATGCCTACAAAGTGAGCCAGTAGAACAGCAGAAACCGCAAGTGAGCTGTAGCACTCATGTTCTACCCTGGATTCCACAGGGAGGTGGTTGTTGCTCCAGTGTCACCTTCCAAATCTCATACTCCTTTCTTCAGTGGCCAAGCCCAAGAACCACAAAGGAAAGGAAATGTTGGCAGTCTCAGCTTAGCCAAGTTCAACCAGTATAAAATCACTGCATCATTATATTTTCTGAGCCTCCATTTTGTATTGTCTAAAAAAAAGTGGGAAAAATATTTCCCTGAGTTAATGTGTGTTTGAAAATACATATGTTGAAAAGTATGCTAGTTCAACTCACTACCATATGGTTATGTGTCTTTCTTCCTCTGCCAGAACTACCACACCTGTGAAAAGCACTTTGTCATAAAAGGTAGAATTACAAAGACCATAAGAAGTCCTCCTCCTGCTTCTCTCAGAAGTACATCAATTTGCAACTCTTACTTCGAGAAACAGCCACATGGAGACGTGCTGAAATGTTTTTTCAATCTTCCAGGCTGTGTGTTCAAAGCATATTCCCAGAGAAATAATGCTATAAAAGATGGGTTAGGACAAAATCACAGATTTTTGATTCAGAAAGATTTGTAAAAGGACTCTGCTTTCTATTTAAAGTATCTTGATTTTCCACTAAATAGATAATAATATCAATATGTAATAATTATTGCCACCTACAGTTCTTTTCTGAGGACTAATAAAATTCCTAGAACATCTAAAACAATGCTATGAACAGTGTGCTTTTAACAACCAATATTTTGTTGTCTTTTCCATCCCCATGGACCAAACAGATGTTGGTAGACCTGCATGGAATGTACTCCCATTTATTTCATTGCTCTTATAGAAGACCTGCTCATTGAGTTGAAAATAATCTACTGCCAAGTAAATTTTTAAAGGTAAAAGTAAAGAAAATATCTGCTTATATTTAAAGGTTAAGAGGAAATAGAACAGACTTCTCCAAAAGATGCAAATGAACAACATGGATGGAACTAGAGCGTATCATGCTTAGCGAAATAAGTCAAGCAGAGAAAGACAACTATCATATGATCTCCCTGATATGAGGAAGTGGTGATGCAACATGGGGGCTTAAGTGGGTAGAAGAAGAATCAATGAAACAAGATGGAATTGGGAGGGAGACAAACCATAACTGACTCTTAATCTCACAAAACAAACTGAGGGTTGCTGGGGGGAGGGGGTTTGGGAGAAGGGGGTGGGATTATGGACATTGGGGAGGGTATGTGCTTTGGTGAGTGCTGTGAAGTGTGTAAACCTGGTGATTCACAGACCTGTACCCCTGGGGATAAAAATGTATGTTTATAAAAAATAAAAAATAAAAAAAAAGAAAGATGCAAATGAGCTAGTTAGAAAATCAGAAAAGAAAAAACAAAACTAAAAAGACTTTTATAGTCTTTTATATGATTCATTCTTCTGCTTGTCAAGAAATGGTATCAGTCTTTGAGATAATTCGTTTATCTCCATATCTAGCTTCCATTTGTAATGTTATAATTAGAATTTGAATCCTTCACTCTTCTTTCAAAATGGGGAGCAAGTAAGTGATTTTATAACAAGCTATCAGGTATTAGAGGTAAGCACTAAAAGCAGTATAATGGATTACACCTCATGGAATATTACAAAATCATTTTTGAACAGAAAACTATTTTAGCTAGTACTCATAAAGATTTAGACAAACAGATAGTATAGCTTTTAAATTAAGTACAAGAAGTGAAATTTTATGCTAATAGGTCATTAACTGGAACTAGCCTGAAATACTTACATGTAAAGAAATGACTTCAGGAGCAGATAAGCGGTGTAAAAAATTTCTTCTAAAAACAAATTTTATATCCTATGAAAGATAAATGAAACTTATAGAGTAGGTTTGGTATAATCAAATAATTAATAATTTCTCTTGGCTTAAGAGGATTGAAAATTATTATTAAAATTTATAGTCAGAGCTGATAAAGCTGGGTCAAAGGGAAATTAATTTCATGCTATCTTTTTCTTAAATCACCTATTTCAATGTCTCTTCCAAGAGAACTAGCATGCCTATTTATATCAGGGACCTAGTTTCTCTCTTGGATTATAACTTGTTGTTAAGCTACAGTGTTGGATCAGTTATTTGTATCATATTCAGTTCTTAATTTAAAGTTTTAAACCTTAGCTTACTATTATTTATACTTCATTTGTTGAATAGTTTTGACCATTGCTATGAGTTAGAGCTTTTTTCTTTTTCTCTTTTCTTTCCTTTCCTTTCCTTTCTATTCTGTTATTTCTTCTTTTCTTTCCTTTTCTTTTCTTTTCTTTTTTTGGCACATTGTTTTCCCAAGATTAAACACACAGTGTCACATAGTTAAGAGCTTGGTGTTTGGAAAGTTCTTTGCCACATTCAGATTGTGACATCCAGGGTCAGTTATGTAACTTTTCTCAGCCTCAGTCTCCCCACCTGTAAAAGGAGGATGAAAACACTTAACCTTATAGAATTGTTGTAAAGATTAAACAACATCATGTACATAAGATTATGTAGTATGGTGCTTGGTATATATTGAACTGTGATATCATTATTATTTCTAGATTGCATGAAATTTCAACAGCATTTCATTCTGATTTATAAAATCAACTCTGTTTAAAGTGACTTTCTGCAAGGTATTTTGTTTATCTGTGTCTTCTTTTCTCAATGGAGTAACAGGGGACTGTACTTCACATCTCCTTTAAAACTGTCCTTTACTGCACTTAGCCTAGTACTAAGTGCACCTTGAACAAGTCTTGCCCCTTATAGATATTCAAACTTTTTCCCAAATGCCTGATGACAACTAGTATCCTTTCTCCCCTTATACTCATCTTGTATATTTAGCGCAACATAACAATAGCAATGCCCCCCTATAAACCACCAGGCAAGACAACTGACAAACTATTTTCTTCATTCATATCACAGCTGAGTTGATTGCACTAATATTCCTCCTGAGTATCCAGTACAGTAAGAATCTAGGGAAAAAACAGAATATTATTTGGCACATTGGTGAAAACTGGAAGAATGAACATTAGTGACATTTTACTAAATAACTATCTTCAAGAGATAGTAGGTAAGATGGCAACAGCTTTGTAGTTTTTCAAACCCATTCACAAAATCTGGTTAAGAAACAACCCAGAAACACACAGAAAACATTTAAAACAAAACTAAATGTCAAGGAGACATCTTGAAGCCCAAAATATGACAAACCACCAAAAGCAGCAATAATACACTCTGAGAAAGTCTGCACAACAACAACAACAAACAAACAAACAAAAAAGGAGGTGAGGGGATGCACTAAAAGCCTGAGAATCCTGAACTTGCCAAAATTTACTAACAAGAAATGTCATCAGGGCAATCCAAGCACAGCAGCTAAAATTAGGAGCAATGATTTTTTCAGGCACAAATTTACAGGTGAATGTAATTGTATTTCTATGTTTGATTATGCTCAAGTAGCTTGGACCCCACAAATTCTAGAAATTAACCATCTGAAACCCTGATTAGAACTAGAGTGGAGGGGCATCTGAGTGGCGTAGTTGGCTAAGTGTCCAACTTTTGGTTTCAGCTCAGGTCATGATTCAGAGTCATGGGCTCAAGCCCCAAGTGGGGCTCTGTGCTCAGTGCAGAGTCTGCTTGGAATTCTCTCCCCTTCTTCCTCTTCCCCTTCTGTTTGTGTGCTCTCTCTCTATATATATATCTGATATAAATATATAAATCTTAAAAAAAAAAAACTAAAGTGGAATGTATAAGCCAACGTAATCTAAAACCATCATAAATTAAACAAATCTACATGAGAAAGTAGTGATTCCAGTTCTAGGGTGAATGGGGAACAATTTATTATACCACAAAACTAGGAAATTATGTTACTACTGGGGTCATGGCAAAAGCAATCTAAGGCTAATTTGAAGAATCATTCATTGGCTAAACATAAAATAATTTGAGCAACAGAAAGAATAGTAATTTCAGTGGTTTGTAGCACATCAAATTCATGAAAATCCATGAGTTCAAAAGAAAATCACCACCCCCATACCACCACCATGAGTATACTCCTGATTTAAAAAAATAATTCACTTCATACCTTTAGAAGACGTTAATGAAAAGTAATCATTATTTGAAAAGTGGGAAGTAATGGAAAAGAATCCAGTTTCAGCCTGATTGTCCTGTAAATACTTTATAATTGTGTCTTATTTAATCAATATCTTGATGAGAGAAATTTATCTCCACAGAAGTATTCCAGCTAGTAATTGAAGAAGGAATGCTTACCAGAAACTATTAGAGACATCACTTATTTAAAACCCCCTAATGAAATATTAGACCTGGGCTTGTAAAACCATTGACTGATAACATCTAGAAAATAAGAGAGAGAGCCAAAAACGAGGGAAGGAGAGAAGGGAGAAAGGAAGGAAAGAAGGAGAAAAGATAGGAAAGAGACCACACACACACACACACACACACACACACGATGGATGTACACATTTATTATAAAGTAACCTTACTTTTTTTAGAAGATTTTATTTATTTATTTTAGAGGCAGAGAGAGAGAGAATATGGGAGTGGAGAGAGGGGGAGAGAGAGAGGGAGAGAGAATTTCAAGCAGACTCCCTGCTGAGTGGTGAGCCAGACATTGTGATCTGTCTCATGACCTCAAAACCAGGAGTTGGATGTGCAATCAACCGAGCCACCCAAGTGCTCCCAAAGTAGTCAACATAAGAACTTGAAAAAGAAATAGATGAAAACTTGACATATAACATGCAGAGTACAGGAAATATAGGGACCAGAGAAATATATTAAATGCTAGCACAGGAATGCATCCGTGAAATGCAAACTGTGAAACACCCTATAAGAAACAAAGGACAAAATAACTGATTTCTTTTGAAAATAAATAACAGGGAAAAAAAAAAAGAGGGTTATCCATACATTCAAAGAGACCCAAAAGTCATAGCAACAAAATGCAATGTATGAATCTTTAAATTCTGATTTAAACAACCCAACTGTTATGAGAAAATCAGAGAGAGATGATTAGTGTTTAGAGATAAGATGATTATAGCATTGCCAAATATCAGGTATGATATTGTGGTTACAATTTTTAGGAAGAGTCCTTGTGTTTTACATATTTGTGCTGATATATTTGTAGGGTATTACAGAAGTGCTGATAACACTAACTTCATTTTTGGCCCTCCATCTTGCTCAAGCCCAAACAATGACCTCCTCAGGGTTCCAGGCCCCATAGAGGTTAATATATGTGCTAACTAGAACTCAGGAAGGCTTGTTTTGATTTTCCCTAGAGTAGTACAGTTTAAGTAACTAGTAGAGGTGACTGGTACACAGGAGGCCTCACTTTAAATACCTACCCTGTGAACGCACCACCATGCCTCTCTTGCTCCATAAAAGCTGGGGATTAAGGTCCTGACTGGGTATAGAAGTGGGGCAGAGAACAGCTGCAGGCTGACTGGATTATCTGTCTTCCCTCATCCATCACCCCCCCACCCCTGCCACCTCATCAATAAGTTACTCTGAGTAAGTCTCTGTAAAAGGGACGGAATGGCTTACTTTGTTTTTTGATCTTAAACTTCTCAGTCTATAGGATACTTTACTGACTCTCTTCCATCTTCTAACAGATATAGCTAACAGATATAGTTTTGATATATGTAATTTGCTTCAAAATCATCCATTGATGATAGAGGGAATAGATGGGGATACTGATGAAACAAAATTAACATGAACTAGTCATTGCTGAAACTATGTGGTAAGTATACAGGAGGTCATTTTACTATTATCCTTACATGTTTTTCCATAATGTAAGGTAAAAATATATAAATAGTTATTGATCCCACTATCTGTTATAATATTTTAGGGTATCATCATTGATAGAAAACCATATTTCAGATCTTTCCATGTTCTTTTTCAAAACACTAAGGAAATACAGTAAGTGCTCATCCTCAGAAGAATTGAATGAAAGTAGAAAAGTGATAATGACTTTTAGAATCTGCATCTCTCTTTCACTAATACATAGTCATAAATCTCACTCTCTCTCCCTCATTGTAACCTATTTATTCCTCACCACCATCCATATATAAGAAATAATGCTTCTCTGGGCTGGAAATAAGATTTAAAGTAAATGTTGAACAACTTATCTTGGGACTCCTTAAGTTTCTATTTGGATTACTTTATTTGAATATTTCTTACGAAGTATAAGAATTTAGATATAAAATTTTTAAATTATATTATGCTAATAATTGTATTGTAATACAGGCAGAGAAATGCATTGTTTTTCATGTTTAAGTTAAATGAGAGTAAATATAGGATATGTAGACAGGTACATCTTACTTGATGTAATAAATATCTTCCTGAAAACTATGTTTATTTGTCTGATTAAAAACAAATTGTCATTTAAGTTATTGAAATGGCAAGTCATTTTCATAGTATCCCATAATTTCTTCTAGATTTTCTTAGTTTTTGATCTTTGTTGTTACAGTTTTTGCATTAAACTTTTATTATATTCAAAACAGTAGGATATAAAGATCAAAGTTATTAAATCTATACTAATTTTATGAACAAGTTTCATTCCCTTTCTTTATTCTATAAGCAAAACAACTTCTAGTAGTAGTTTTACAGAAGAACTTATATGCAAGATTTGTTCTTTTAGCCTATATACCTTCTTCCTTTCCTCAGACTTAGAGTCTGCTACTCTTACTCCTGATTCTTTTACCTTAGAAATAGCAGAAGTCACATATCTTTATTTCAAGCCATACTGGTCATGTTTCATCATTCAATTGAAAGGTGATAGACCATTTTAGTTCATGTTTGGTAACATTTTATTATTACAGGAAATATTTAAAGTGATAGTCTCAAATATCATTTTTCTGGATGTATTGATCAAAGCTAGAGATCACAGCTCTAATAGCCATGTCATATTTTCTGTTAAGAACAGGAAAATTTAAATAAGATACACAGGTAATAATATAGTTTAGAACATGTTAGGGTTTGATAATTATCAGTGTTCTCTCAATTTCTTTAGCTTTTAATATTTGATAATTAAATTGAGTCATGCTTTAAAATGTCAGCATCATTTAATATGGTTACAACATAGGAAATATCATAAGACAGCTCCAAACATTGTCCAACTTCTTACATCATGTATCATCTTTTGTACATATTGCTGAATTCAAAATGGAATTTTTGTACCTATGTTCTTTAGCAGAGTATTGGTGTCAGGGTTCTACTGGGATAAGTATAAATGAAATGGGACTGATTATCTTTTAATTCTTATTCTTTAGAAAGAATTTATATAATACTGAATAATATGTCCCTTGGAAGTTAGGTAGAACTCACCTGTCATATCACTAGGGTTTATTTATTTATTTTATATAAATCAGGTATATTATTTGATTTATAATAACCAAATGTGTTACTGATTAAAAGATCATTTAAAATTTTTAATTTTTCTCATGTCAGTTTTTTCTTCTTCTTCTTCTTCTTCTTCTTCTTCTTCTTCTTTTTTAATATTTTGTTTATTTATTTGACAGAGAGAGGTCACAAGTAGGCAGAGAGGCAGACAGAGAGAGAAGAGGAAGCAAGCTCCCTGCTGAGCAGAGAGCCCAATGCGGGGCTTGATCCCAGGAACCTAAGATCATGACCTGAGCTGAAGGCAGAGGCTTTAACCCACTGAGCCACCCAGGCACCCATCATGTCAGTTTTTTCAATTAAGTTTTCTTCTAAGAAATCTGTCCTTTTTATCTTTTTATCTTATATGCATAAAGTTCCTCATAGATACTTATCAAGTTTGTAATTCCCACTCTATTTACAATTATGCCCGCTTTTAATTTCTTTATAATATTTTAAACTTTATTATTCTTTCTTGTTCAATCTGACCAGAATTTTTTTTTAATTTAATAAGTTCAGTTTGTTTTGTTGATCTGTTTATAGTTTCCTGCTTCATGAAATTCTACTCTCATCTTGATTATTACCTTAATTCTACTTTGGATTTATTCTGTTCTTTTTCTACTCTGGGAGAGAAGCATACATCATTAATCATCAGCATTTTTCTTTCTTAAAAAAATGTATATCCACACATTTTCTTGGAAATATGATTTTGCTGCACTCTAGAAATGTTGATGTATTTACTTCTTCTGTTTTTCAAATGTCAAAATTTCATATTCATATCATATTTTAAAAATATAAGGTATTTAAACTAAAAATATTATCTTCTTTTATAATTAATTAATTCAAAAAATTTAAAGACTTTATTTATTTTATTAGAGAGAATGAGTCTGGGGGAGGGAGAGGGAGAGAATCTCAAGCAAACTCCATCCTGAGCACAGAGCCAGATGCAGGGCTTTGTCTCATGACTCTGACTGAAACCAAGAGCTGGATTTGGAGCTTAACTGCCTGAGCCACCCTGGAACCCCTAAAATAAATTTATTTTTAATTGAAGCCATTTCTGATAGGAAATTTTTTCATATATTCAGATATGAGACTTATTTTAGAGCTGAGCACTGTTTTGTAAAAATTTTGTTCTTAATTTTTATTAGCAGAGTTCATATATATCCCTTGAGTTAAGCTTGTTAATTATGTTGAATAATTTTTTTTTCATACTTCACAAGGTACTGCTTCTTAACAATCAAGCATTGTGGAAGGTATATTGAAATATCCTATCATGATAATAGACTTGTCAACTTCCTCCTGTAGTTTATCAATTTTTAGTTTCCACATTTTATGCAATCTTAGACATCCCATAATATAACACACCATTTTATGTACCACTTTGTACAAAACAAATACTGCTAATTATTATACATCAATAATTGATTAGTTAATAATTACTGTTAATCAATGATTGTATATCACACGTGTATAAGTAAAAGTGAAAATATAAACTGATAAATTAAGTGAATTAAGTGTGACAAAGTGTTAGTATTTGAAATCTCAGTTATGGATGACTTTTAAGCATCATCAATGTTTATTTTTCCATTTCATATCATCTCTCTGTATTGCACAGTATTATACAATATGGTAATAAAATATTTATTAGAAGAGTAAAACATTAATGTCTACAGAAACTTTTCTTAACCACTAACACTCTGCAAGCTGGGATAATGAGAATTTATTCTGACAAAAGGTTTTCAGACAATCATGACTTGTGTTCCTTCTAGGAATAGTGCTTAGAGGGCTTCTAAACTGGAACATCAAGGGGTCTCAAGGTGTCCATTTATGCCAACAGATTAAGGATTAAATTTAAACACAGTCTAACAATAAAACTTTTTCATATTTGTTGCCAGGCTAGCAGCAATTGTAAAATTCTCTAGATGTGAATACCCATCCTTATTCTAGAGATGTTAAAAATATACTTTCAAAATGTACTTTTTGGGGGCATCTGGGAGGCTCAGTGGGTTAAAGCCTCTTCCTTCGGCTCAGGTCATGATCCCGGGATCCTTGAATTGAGCCCCGCATCAGGCTCTCTGCTCAGCAGGTATAGAGGCAGGCAGAGAGAGAGGGGCCTGCTTCACCCCCCCCCACCCCCGTCTGCCTGCCTCTATGCCTACCTGTGAACTCTGTCAAATAAATAGATAAAATCTTTAAAAATATTTTTTTAAATGTACCTTTTGAATTATTAAAATATGGTATTCAAGGCTATTTTATTAGGTACATTTAAAGTTATAAGTATAGCTTCCCAGTGAATTTAAAGGTTTATCATTATGAAGTGATCCCTTCTGTCTTCACTCAAGTTTTCTTTCTTTAGGTTACAGGGTATATTTTTTTCTCTCCCTTCTTTTGAACATTTCTGTCTATAGCTGAGGTTAAGGTTTATCAATTAGGTCCTGTAGGCCAGATTTGCCCTACCTTTTTTTTTTTTTTTTTTAAGATTTTATTTATTTATTTGACAGATGGAGATCACAAGTAGGCAGAGAAACAGGCAGAGAGAGAGGAGGAAGCAGTCTCCCCACTGAGCAAAGGCCCGATGTGGGACTAATTTCAGGACCCTGGGATCATGACCTCAGCTGAAAGCAGAGGCTTTAACCCACTGAGCCACCCAGGCTCCCCTGGCCTATCGTCTGTAAAGTTGCTCCTGCTGGTGATGGTAAGAAAAGAGGCTAAAAGGCAAATGGACCCCAGAGATGAACTTTACTGCAAGCACCCTCGGGCAAGGTTCCACGACTCACAGAAAGGGAGAGAGAGGGGGATAGTGAGTTGGAGAAGTCGCACTGGGAGGGAGTTGTGAGGTCCTTTTATCAGGTTGAGGTAGGACATACCCTTGCACCCATTGGGTATGTGGTGATTGGTGGGTATGGGGCAGGGGTGGTCTGTGATGGCCAGTTTCCAATTTGGAAGCTCCTGAGTGGAGAGTTTCAGTCTCCTGACGGTGACATGGAAGCTGCAGTGAGGGTGGCGGGAAAGTCCGCCATCTTGGAGAGGGTTGGCGGGAAGATCCGCCATTTTGGAGTCCCGGTTTCCCAGCTGGCCCATCATTCCGACCTCTTTATGTTTATATTGGTGTCAGGGGGCATCGACTTTGCTCTGGCTGCTTCCTGCTCGCAGTGGGAGGTCATTGTAGAGGCCATCGGATGTGGGCAGGCAGCAATACGGCTGTAGGAGGAGTTGGTTGACTGATACTCTGGTTGTTTCCTGCAGGCGCTCCTGTAGGCAGCATATAAAGCAGGGTGCAATAGAGATTAACAGGAGGAGTACACAGAAGGGCCCTGCCAAAGGGAGGAGCCAGGGTACCTAGGCTTGGGGGTTTAAGCCCCAAGTAGAGTCATCTTGATGCCTTGCTCGGACCTGTCCTTGAGTTCCTTGGCTTGGAGGTGACTATACCCGACTGGTTGACGAAGTAGCAGCACTCCTCGTTCAAGTAGAGGCACGTTCCCCATTTCTCGGCGGTGAGGAGATCCAGGGCGTGTTGGTTTTGCAGGGTGACAGTGGCTAAGCTGGTGATTTGAGTCTGTAGGGTGGTGAGGGAGTCTGCTATTCCTTCCATGTCCTCTTGAGTGACTGGGAGAGCTTATAATAGAAGTTAATGGAGGTTCCCAGCCCTGCTGCCCCAGTTTAGTCCTGGGGAGGACTATTAAGAAGGGAAGGAAGGCAGCACTCCTCTTCCGAGAGTTAGGGAACAGCCAAGATAAGAGTTGTTCAGGTGAATAGATGTTGGTGGTTGGAGACAGAAGGATGAGAGTACAATCCAAGGAATCATTGGCGGTTAGGCAGCAATAGATCCCTTTTGGGCAGGAGAGAAAGATTCCCGAGGGGGTGCAGTAGGGGAGATTGGAGATGTTGTGGGTTGTGTGAGGTGTGGAGGAGGTGACATTCAGGATTGGTATGGGAGCGCTGATAGGTCCAATGTGGACCGTCTTAGTGGAGGAACTGGGTATAGGCCAGGAGTTAGGAATCGGTATCCCGATGATGTTAGTGTGGGAGGAAAAAGGAAAACAGATCCAGCAGTCTTGCCCCCTGGAGACATTTTTCCAGAGGTTGTAGCTGGAATTTAGGAGGGTTAGTGTGAGTGGTTCAGTGGAGGGGTGTACCCGATTTAGAAGTTGTTGTACTTTCTTGAGGGAGTTGTTGCGGGTGGCCTGGTCCTAGAACACCCCCCCCCACCCCAAATCAGAGAGTCCTATTTGGACCAAATAGGTCCAGCAGACTTTTCCAGATTTGGGGTAATTAGTACGGGGGTTGGGAGGCCTGAGAGAGTTCAGAGGTCCAAAAGGTCTTTCCCAGGGCATGGGTCGACGTGCAGAGGGTTGGTGTTTTTCTCTGGTAGCAGGACTTGGGCAAAGAGTTATAGGCCGAGAAATAGCGTGAGGTAGCTGAGCCCCTCATGCAGTCACATGACTCTGCCAGGATCTGGGGACTCAGTAGGAGTACGAGAAGAAGCCCTAACCAAGCGGAGTTTGGTGGGGCCCACCATCTGGGAGGCCCACTTACTGTCAGTGGCGACCTGTTTAAGGTTGTTGATGTGCACTCGCGGCTGGTAGCCCAGTAACTTTGCTGCAGTTGGGGTGGTGAGGATGACAGTGTGGGGTCCTGTCCACCACGTCTGTAAGGGACCGAGGTTGCAACTCCTGAGGAGAACCTGTTCACCCGGGAGTAGTTTTCGGGGAGGAGTCTCATCATCCTTGGGGTCGTTTGGGGCCGGGATGACTGAGATGAGCTCTCAGGAGGGCCCGAAGCAGTGTGAGGTAAAGCAGATACAAGAGAAGGGGTAGAGGAACAGCCGGGAGATTGTGATCTATGAGGAAGGGACGACCGTAGAGGAGTTCAAATGGGCTTAGTCCCAAGGGTCCAAGGGGGGCCACCCTAAGCATGGTGAGGGCTAGGGGCAAGAGGGTAAGCCAAGAAAGACGGGTTTCCAGCATAAGTTTGGTGAGTTGGGCTTTAAGTAGACCGTTGGCCTTTTCTACTTTACCCGATGGCTGAGGATGGTAAGAGATTTATAGTCTCTAGAAGATACTGAGACTTTCAGCCACTTGCTGGGTTATGCTGGATATGAAGACTGGCCCATTGTCTAACTGGAGGGTTTGGGGCAGTCCGAAACAGGGAATGATGTGTTCAATAAGACTGCAGCCATGATGTCCACCATCTCTCGGGCCATGGGAAAGGCCTCTATGAAGCCTATAAATGTGTCAACCAGGGTTAGTAGGTAGTGGAGGGTTTTATGATGGGGCATGTGGGTGAAGTCCAGTTGCCAATCTTCTCCCGGCTGGTGGCCCCACAATTGGTGGTTAGGTCCTGGCCTGTAGATCCCACCCTGTACATTGACAGCTGAACAGACAGAACATGCCCTGTGAACGGTTTCAATGACCTTGGACAGGGAAGGGTGATAGAAGAGAGGTTGTAAGAACTGAAGCAATGCCTTGGGGCCGATATGGAGTGACTGGTGAATTTCTGTGACTAAGGTGTGAGCCAGGTTTTCAGGTATGGCAATGCGGTTCTGGATGTGGATCCACCCTTTGTCCCCCAGTTTGCCTCCCAACTTTTGGAGTGCTAGCATCTCCTCCTTGGTGTAACAAGGTTGGTGCGCAGTGTTGAGGAAGAGTACAGGGGCGGGAGGTGCTAAGGGCCATCTGCCTGGCCACGATATCAACCTTGTTGTTGCCTAGGGAGATCAGGTCAGGGATAGTTTGGTGTCCCCGGCAGTGGACAATGGCGACCTCAGTGGGTAGGCACAGGGCCTTGAGGAGCCTGGCGATGAGCGGCCCATTTATGATAGGGGTGCCTTTGATAGTCAGGAATCCCCTATCTTGCCAAATAACCGAGTGAGTGTGGGATATGAGATAAGCATATATGGAATCAGTGTAAATAGTGACTCGCTGTCCCTTGTACAGGTGGAGCACCCAGGTTAGAGCTATCAGCTCTGCCTTCTGGGAGGTAGTCCCAAGAGGAAGGGGGACTGCTTCGACAACTACCTCAGAGGTAACTACGGTGTAGGTGGTGTGACGCAGGACATCTGGGGTCAGAAGGGAGCTGCCATCCACAAACAGGATGCGGTCAGGGTTAGTCAGGGGTTGATTAGAGAGTCCAGGGTAAGAGGGGATAAAGTCCTCCAGAAGTTGAGGGCAAGAGTGAGAGGGGTCAGAGGTAGGCGAGGGTGCAGGCACTAAAGTCACAGGGTTTAAGCTGGAGGAGACAGACAAAGATATCTGAGGGTTTTCGACAAATAGCAAATGGAACAGCTGCACCCGGGAGGGAGTCAACTGGGCCAGAGACCGATGGCCAAGGAGCTCTGTGAGTTGGTGGGGGGAGTAGACTGTAAGAAGCTGTCCTAGGGTCAATTTTAAGGCCTCCTTAGTGAGGGAGTCTGTGGCAGCCAGCACCCTGAGAAAGGGCTGCCAACCCCGGGTGGTGGGGTCTAACCATTTAGACAGGTAGGCCACTGCCCTATATGTAGGCCCAGTGGGCTGGACCAGAAAGCCGGCGGCCAACCCAGAACGCTCATCTGTGAAGAGATGGAACGGTTTAGTAGGGTCCAGGAGGGCCAGAACTGGACCCTTGATGAGGCAGTCTTGGAGCTTTGAAAATCCATGCTGGATTGAGGTAGGATCAGTTAAGGGACCCTGGGGGGTTTCCTTGGCTGCTTGGTACAAAGGCCGGGCCAGGATAGAGAAGTTTGGATTCCAGTGTCTAAAAAACCCCACGAGTTCCAGGAAGGAGAGTATCTCATCTGCACCCTGGGGCGGGGGGGGGGGGGGTGCAGTTCTCAGAGGAGGTGAATGCGGTCCCCAGTAAGGGATTTAGAGATAGGAGTCAGAAAGATCCCTAGATATGTGACTGATGGGGTACATAGCTGGGCCTTAGATGGGTTTACTCCATACCCCCTAGCTCCCAGGAAGTTTAGTAGGGTAGAGGTATCTTCCTGGGAGGTGAGGAGGGAAGGGCTACAGAGAAGCAGGTCATCTACATACTGCAGCAGGGTACTGGTCTCCAGAAGGCATTCCTGGAGGTCGGCCGCCAGGGCCTGGCTGAAAATGTGGGGGCTGTCTCGAAACCCTTGTGGTAGGACTGTCCAGGTAAGTTGCCCAGAAACATGGTGTCAGGATGTTACCAGGTAAAAGCGAACAGGAAATAGGATTCAGGATGCATGGGGAATAGTAAAGAATGCATCCTTTAGGTCAGGTACTGTGAAATGAGAAGTGCCAGGAGGGATGTGAGACAGCAGGGCATAGGGGTTGGGGATGACAGGGTGGAGGGGGGCGACAGGATGGAGTGGGATGATGGCTTCATTAATGAGCCATAGGTCCTCTACCAGCTGATGGCTCTACCATCCCCTGATGGCTTTTGTACAGGCAGGATGGAGGTATTGCAGGGAGAGCTGGTAGGAATGAGAAGGCCCTGCTGCTTTAGGTGTTCCATTATAGGTTTGAGATCCCGACGATGGATAAGGGAGGTGGGGAACTGAGCCCCAGAGGGGTATGTGGAGATATCCTTTAACTGGATATGAACTGGACTGTGGTGGGAGGCGACGGTGGGTTTGGATGTGTCCTAAACTTGGAGATTAACGGCGGGTAGGTTTGTTGGCATAGGAGTTGGAAGAGAGGGGAGGAGTGGCAGTAGGAGACACTCCAAGGCTGAAGGAGGAGAGAGGCGGATGGTGGCCCACAGTTTTTGGAGGATATCTCTTCCCAAGAGAGGCACTGGGCAGGTGGGGATTAGGAGGAATGAATGAGAAGAAAGGGAAACCATCCAGGTTGCAAGTAAGATGTTGGGTCATCCTAGGGGAAGAGGAGGTACCGTTGATCCCCATCACTGCCACTGGTGAGGCATGTGTGGGTCCCGAGTAGGATGGCAGGACTCAGTAGGTAGCCCCTGTGTCCAGCAAAAAGGAGATGAACTTACCCCCTACCTGGAGCATTACCCTGGGCTTGGCTTGGGCGAGGGGGTATCCGAGTCTGGGCTCCATCAGTCGTCCTCCAGCCCCAGTAGCTGGAAAGCAGGACTTGCCGGTTCAGGGTTTCCCCCGTGTAGTGGCGCCGAGGATTCCCCCGAGGCTAGGATAGTCCGACTTCCAGTGTCCCATCTGGTGACACTGAGGGCGCTGCTTTATGGTGCCTTTGGGTTAGGGCATTGACGGGCCCAGTGCCCTTCTGCACCACATTTAAAGCATGCCCCAGGAGGGGTACCGGTTGCCCCGTGTTGCTGATTCCCGGAACCAGCTGGCCACAGGGCCGCCGACAAAGCCTGGGTTTGTAATTGGACCTTCTGCAGGAGTCTGGCTTGCTGTTTGAGTTTGGCTACCTCCTCTCGGGAGTTAAAAACCTTAAAGGCCATTTTCACCAAGTCAGAGATGGAGGTCTGGGGGCCCTCCTTTGCCTTTTTAAATTTCTTTCTGATGTCCGGCGTGGATTGAGAAATAAAGTGGGTCAGGACTGTGGTTCTGGACTGTGGCTCCCGCCAGGGAGGCCGGGTCTAATCTGGTGTACTGTGTTACTCAGTCAGCCGGTTAAGGAACAGGGCCAGGTTTTCATCTGGGGCTTGGATAACCTCCCTGATCTTACCATAGTTAACCGCTTTATTGGAGCTGCCCTCATGGCGGCGATAAGGCTTTGAACCATGCGGTCTCGCCACTGGCGGCCATCTTGGCCATTCTGATAGTCCCATCCGGGCTCTACAGCGGGTGGCGTCCGTGAGATGGACTTGATCGGCATGTTCTCGGGCAGCAACCTGGATGTGTTCCCTCTCCTCGGTGGTGAGGGTAGTGGTCTGAACCACGTGTAAGTCATGCCAGGTAAGATCATAGGCTTGGGCCAGGTATTGGAACTCTTTTATGAAAAGTTGGCTCGGGTTGGCCGAGAAGGAACCCAGGCATTTCTCAATTTGGGAGAGGTCATGTAGGGAGAAGGGTGCATGCACTGGGACGACCCCTTCGGCTTCAGCCACCTCCCTTAAGGGGCAGATTAAGCTGGAGGGAGGATCTCAGGAGCGCGTCTGGGCCGAAATGGGAGGGGGGGCTGGGAAGTCCGGCAGAGACTCGGCTTGTGCCGGGGGTGGGGGCTCGACCTCGGAAAAGGCTTTTGGGGCCTACGGGGGTGCTGGGGTCGCCGATTCCCTGGAGGGCTCAGGAGGCGTGGAGGTTGAGGAGGGGGCTATAAGGAGGAGAAGAGGGTAAGGTGGGAGCTCGAGGGGGGGGTACAGAAAGGTCTTGGGGCGGTTCAGAGAGGACTGAAGAGGAGGGTCTGGTTCCGCGGGTGCGGTAGGGGACATGCGTGGAGTGCGGGGAGGGGCGCGAGCAGGAGGACTTGAGAGGTCGAACACCGGGAGCACAAGGACGGCCGAGACCGAAGGGTCCAGAAAGCTTGGACATAGGGAATTTCGGACCATTTGCCTTGACACCTACATATGTTGTCGAAATCTGTGAGCACCTAATAGTCAGATGTGCGATTGGTTGTCCAATTTGTATTGAGGCCAGGCAACGGTACAACAATGCATAAGGCGTCGGCGTCGCCTGTGTAAGCCCTGGTACGGAGGTTGGCCAGAAGGCAGCCCAGGGGCGTCTGGGGGTCGAATTTGGATTGGGAGGCTCCCATGGTCCCCTTCACCGACCGACTCAGATTACGGAGGAGAGCGTCCCCTCGTCCGTGCCCTGGGTCACCGGAGGGACAGCAGTTCCCGCGGAATGAGGACGTCTCCCGATTCCTTGGGACTGGCGGGGCCCCCAGGTGGCTGGAGGTCTGCTCAGATGCGGCCACAGCTAGGACAGGGCGACCTGGAAGTGGATCAGGGGCCAGGGAACACTCACCACAGCAGGCTCCGAAGTAAGCCTTCTCGAGGTGGGCGGCGGGAGGTTGGGGTCTGCAGGTGAGGAGGAGGGAGCCTCTGTGCCGGGCAAGGGCTCAACCTCCATCCCAGGTGCCGGCACCAAATGTAAAGTTTCTCCCACTGGTGATAGTAAGAAAAGAGGCTACGAGGCAAATGGATCCGAGAGATAAACTTTATTGCAAGCATTCTCGGGCAAGGTTTGGTGACTCACAGAAAGAGAGAGAGGGGGATAGTGAGTCGGGGAAGTCACACTGGGAGAGAGTTGGCAAGGTCATTTTATTGGGTTGAGGTAGGGCATAGCTTTGCACCCATTGGGTATGTGGTGATCGGAGGGTATGGGGCGGGGGTGGTCTGTGATGGCCAGTTTCCAATTTGGAAGCTCCTGGGTGGAAAGTTTGTCTCCTGACGGTGATGTGGAGGCTGCAGTGAGGGTGGCGGGAAAGTCCGCCATCTTGGAGAGGGTTGGTGGGAAGATCCGCCATTTTGGAGTCCTGGTTTCCCAGACGGCCCATCACCGTCTGTTTGTAAAATTTTACAAGAGCGCAGTTGGGTTAGATGGTGGTGGTAAACTCAGGATCTCTATTTTATTTTTCACCCTCATATTTGTATCCCACTCTAGTTCCTGTCAGGCAGAATCTGCAGGACATTTTAATTCTCAACTGACACTTATTTTCCTTTATCCTCTTAAATTCTTATTGTTGCTTCTGAGATGCATCCTTCCAGGTATTCATTTGTAAATTATGCAGCTTTCCTTGCAGTCTACTTTAAAACCTTCTCCAATGTCCTTGGTAATTTAGCATTTTACTCCAAGTACACAGATTTAGGTTGAATTTTTTATGAAGCCTTATTAGTTATACTCAATTTATTGTAATAAGGAGTCACGCTTCTGTCAATTCTGAGGTTCTTACTCGTTATCTTGCCATGTATTGGTTCTCCAATATATATTGTTAATATAACATGTTTAGTGCTCATACATAGTTCTGAGTTCCAAATTCCTGAAACTTAAGCTAGAGGTATGTTGGAACCTTTTATTTTAGCTATCATATATATTTTTTTAACCTTTCTCTCAAAGATCTAATTTTTTGGATCTCTCTTTTCCATACTGGTTGTCTTCAGACCTAACTTCTAGTCCACTAACTCTCATGGTTCTCTAATATGCTGTTGAAAAAACTCCATTACAAAATTTTTGAGAATAGGGGCGCCTGGGTGGCTCAGTGGGTTAAGCCTCAGCCTTCGCCTCAGGTCATGATCCCAGGGTCCTGGGATTGAGCCCCGCATCGGGCTCTCTGCTCAGTGGGGAGCCTGCTTCCCCCTCTCTCTCTCTGCCTGCCTCTCTGCCTACTTGTGGTCTCTGTCTGTCAAATAAATAAAATCTTTAAAAACAATTTTAAGAATAAAAATTTATTTTTCTATTACACATCTTTTTGTTTGCTCTTTGAAAAACAATGACATGATACTCACTTTTAAGATATCAATCATGTTTTCAAAGTTCGCATTTGTTACTCCATATTATATATCAGGTAATTCTAATATATGAAATCCTTTGTGTTCTAAAAATAATGCTTCCAGTTTATACTTTCACACACAGTAGCTTGTTTCCTTGTTGTCTTTGTCATAATCTTTGCTCATGAGATAATATTCTTTGATCTTAATCTATGGAAATTCTGAGGAGTAGAATTATGACTGCTTTCTTCCAGGGTGAAATTACATTTGGGACTATGGGTATTATTAAACTTTGACCTACTAGAGACTTGTGGGACCTCTTATTCTTCTGCCAAGGTTTATGCTTCAATACAAAGTTGAAAGTTAAGCTCTCCAAATCTGCCAATAGTTGTAGGTTCTTTGTGAGAATTTGGACATTTGCATCCAGAGTTTGTTTCAGGTACTGATGGTGGTAGAGATCTCACTTAGGGAAAGACCAACAGTACATTCCAGAGTATGTTTTCTCCAGGATTTAAGTAATAATCCTTTAATGAATGTGTGCCATACTACTGCTAGAATTAGAAATCTTATCATCATTACCAAACCTACATTTCCTGTTTTCAAAGACAAAATTAATATTACCTATTGTTTGTTTCTTTTATATAAGAAGAAATAAATAATTATAGTACCTTAGTAGCATCCCATCTATCACACTCACCCTCTAACTGTGGTCTCTGAATTGTCAGACCTCTGCCAACTCTGATGCAGTAGAATCATGCCAGGCCATGTTCTTCCTGATATTTGCTTTTTAAAAAAAAATTTTTTTTTTTTTGGTGTTCCAAGATTCATTGTTTATACACCACACCCAGTGTGCCATGCAATACATGTCCTCCTTAACATCAACCACCAGGCTCACCCATCCTCCCACCCCCTTCCTCTCTAAAACCCTTAGTTTGTTTCTCAGAGTCCATAGTCTCTCATGCTGTCTTCCCCTCCGATTTACCACAATTCACTTTTCTTTTCCTTCTCTTATGTCCTCCATGTTATTTCTTATACTCCACAAGTAAGTGAAACCATATGATAATTGTCTTTCTCTGCTTGACTTCATTCAGTATAATCTTCTACAGAACCTTCCGTGTTGATACAAAAGTTGTGTCTTCATCCTTTCTGATGGCTGTGCAATATTCCTTTGTATATATGGACCATATCTTCTTTATTCATTCTTATATCAAAAGGCATCTTTTCTCTTTCCACAGTTTGGCTATTATGACCATTGCTGCTATGAACAATGGGGTACAGAATGACCCTTCTTTTGAGCTGTAATTCCCAGTACCTGAGAGAGATGAGTAGAGAACATAAACAGTGATTTGAGCCTGAGAAATGTGCTAACTGAACAGAGAAGAGTCAACTTCACAGTTTGTTTTGCTGTTGGTTTTTTTTTTTTTAATTATTTTTTAATTGACTGGTGACTATGGCTTTATGACATAGTAGGGAGAGATTTTAAGAAAGTGGACAGGGTTATAATGTTAGCTAAGATGAATTCTTGTTACATTAGATAAAAGTGTTTTCTTGGTTCATTTTACTAATTTTTGATTAGTTGATTTTTAATATATATTTAACCAACTCCTTGTAGTAATCTACCCATCAATATTTTTGCTAGCATAAGTGTTCTTGTTTTCTGGGATATCGTATTATTTCAGTTGAAGCGTCCATTACTATCAGATATAATCTTAACATATATATTATTTAAATTATTATTATTATTACTTTTTACATTTAAAACACTGATTTTATTCAAATACTACCTATATATACATTAAAAAGAGAAGCAGATTAGAAATAATTGTTTTATTATTCCAATTAAATTCCAGTACTATAAGGGCAGTAAAACAGTGATATCCTGGAAAACATGCAGCAACAAACAAGCCCTCTTCCTTCACTATTCCACAGGAAGCACTATAGGCCATTTGCTTAATGTACCAGGTATCTAAGTTAATTTTATCTCCATTTTACATATAACATCTCTTTGACAATTAGACTTGTAATACTAATCAAGTGACATTATCTGTAGAATTGTAGGGTGTATGAATTGATAGAGCCTAAGAGCTAATTAGAGAAAAGTCATCACATGCATTATCTCTCTAAGCCTATGATTCCTGTAAGATTTTTTATATAGAAACTGTGGAAGTGACTAACTTGAATGATTTCATAATATCACTTCATATTATTTTTTTCCACTGAAATAACAGCTTGCAATAATTCAAATGGCTCTTCTAGTGAAGAGGTAGAAAAAATGTTTGGAGAGATTAGAAATCTCGTTCCTGGAATGATTGACATTTCACTTTTTATCTCTAGACAAACATGCATTTTAGAATATTATACTCCAAAATAAATGGTTGAAATAAAAAATGATCTTAGTCATTTTCTTGCAAACCAGTCAAAATAGCTGCTCTTTTTATTTTATTGATTAAGATTGATGTGAATTACTCTTGTGTTTAGAGAACTAAGCCAGTGGGAGTGGTGGTTGTCTTTTTAGTTTAGATTGGTCTAGATCAATGCAGTACCATCCAGAGTTACATAACTCCTTATTCCTATTGGTGCGAATAATTTTAAATTTTGCTAGAATACTTAACCTGACTGAACTAGTGTTGGGAAAAGGCAGATGTGAGACCAAAGTCATGCTTGTTTTTTTATTTTTATTTTTATTATTATGTTCAGTTAGCCACCATATAATACATCATTAGTTTTTGATGTAGTGTTCAATGATTCATTAGTTATGTATAACACCCAATGCTCATCATATCATGTGCCCTCCTTTATGTCCATCACCCAGTTACTCTATCCCCTCACAGATCACCCCTTCCACAGCCCTCAATTTGTTTCTCAGAATTAAGAGTCTCTCATGGTTTGTTTCCCTCTCTGATTTCTTCCCATTCAGTTTTCCCTTCCTTTCCCTATGATATTCTGCACTATTTCTTATTTTCCAAATATGAGTAAAACCATCTGGTAATTGTCTTTCTCTGATTGACTTATTTTACTTAGCATAATATCCTCCAATTCCATCCATGTCAATGTAAATGGTAGGTATTCATCCTTTCTGATGGTTGGGTAATATTCCATTGTATATATGAACTACATCTTCTATATCTATTCTTCTGTTAAAATGCATTTTAACTCCTGCCAGTTTGGCTATTGTGGACGTTGCTGCTATGAACATTGGGGTGCGGGTGCCCCTTCTTTTCACTAACTCTGTATCTTTGGTATTTACCTAGTGGTGGAATTGCTGGGTTGTAGGGTAGCTCTATTTTTAACGTCTTGGGGAATCTCCCTACTATTTTCCAGAATGGCCATACCAACTTGCATTCCAACCAACCGTGTAAGACGATTCTTCTTTCTCCCCATCCTCACCAACATTTGTTGTTCTCTGCCGTGGTAATTTTAGCCATTCCAACTGCTATATGGTGGTATCTCATTGTGGCCTTGATTTGTATTTCCCTGATGACAAAGGGAAATACATGTGTCTGTTGGCCATTTGTATGTCTTCTTTGGAGAAGTGTCTGTTCATGTCTTCTCATTTCTTGACTGAAAATTTTTTTTTTTTTTTTTTTGGTGTGATGTTTGATAAGTTCTTTACAGATCTTGGATACCAGCCTTATATTTGTTATGTCATTTGCAAATATCTTCTCCCATTTCTTAGGTTTCCTTTTAGTTTTTTGACTGTTTCTACTGCCATGCAGAAGCTTTTCATCCTGAGGAATTGCCAATAGTTCATTTTTGTTTTTGTTTCCCTTACCTTTAGAGACGTGTCTTGCAAGATTTGCTGCAGCCAAGGTCAAAGGGGTTACTGCCTGTATTCTCCTCTAGGATTTTGATGGGTTCCTATCTCACATTTAGGTCTTTCATCCATTCTGAGTGTATCTGTGTGTATTGTGTAAGAGAATTGTTCTCCTACTTATGGCTGTACAATTTTCCCAACACCATTTATTAAAGAGACTATCCTTTTTCCATTGAATATTCTTCCCTGCTTTGTTGAAGATTAGTTGCCTATATAGTTGTGGGTCCATTTCTGAGTTTTCTATCCTGTTCCATTGATCTATGTGTCTGTTTTGTGCCAGTACCATTCTGTCTTGATGATCACAGCTTTGTTATAGCTTGTAGTCGGGCATTGTGATGCCCTAGGCTTGGTAAGCACTAGTTTATTTTGAAAGTTTCTACTTCCTGTAAGCACACTCTGCCTTCTCTCAAAGAGTTTCCTGCTCTCTCTTTTCCCATGATGTTGTCTGTCTTCAGAAGTGAGCATATTTATCTCCATAGTGGTATTTTTTTTTTTAAAGATTTTATTTATTTATTTATTTATTTGACAGAGAGAAATCACAAGTAGGCAGAGAGGCAGGCAGAGAGAGAGAGGAGGAAGCAGACTCCCTGCTGAGCAGAGAGCCCGATGTGGGACTCGATCCCAGGACCCTGAGATCATGCCCTGAGCCGAAGGCAGCGGCTTAACCCACTGAGCCACCCAGGCGCCCCATAGTGGTATTTTTTATAGGTCTCATCTCATCCTTGCAGTCCCTAAGTTGTTGTATGCCAATGTGTACCTTATCTGTTCTGCCTCTTGAACATCCAATTCTGGTGTACAGTGAGGTGTCACTGGTTCTTTGTGCTTCCTTTGGATCTGATAAATATGATACTTGCCATACTCTGCACCTATGAAATGCACCTGAACTGCTCCATAGCCTCCCCTTCCCTCTTGACTTTTTCTCCCCACCAGTCTTTAAGCATTTTTGAAAAGCTGAGGGAAACTGGTCTGTTTTTGTTTGTTTGTTTGTCATGATATTGCAGTATGCAGTGTCTAGGGCATCTTCTCTCCTAGATATCTTCCCATTATGGCTGCCTTATCATGGGAATGTGCCTGCTGTGTTGGATATAGCACCACATGAAATGTGTGAGATCATTGAATATTATGCTTTTCCATAGGCAGACATGGAAGTGGGACACTAGTCCTGATTTTCTTAAGTCCTTCAAATTATTATGTTTCCTACTAGGGATTCTTCTGTCTTTCTCCTCCACACCCTAGGCTCTGACACAAGGGAATAGTAAGTGCTGATTTCATTAAAAGAGACTGAGACAGGAATTTCATATTTATTTCTCATCCAATGTCTCTCTGGCTTGTCAGAAAGTACTTTCCTAGAGTAAAGACTTTTTGTTGACATTGTTTTAAAAATTTTCTTCATATCTGAGGTGGTAAACTGCATGGGTTGCTCTTAAGAAAAGAAAAGGGAAAATTAAATGAACAAATAATCAAAACAGAAAACTGACAGACTGATAGAATATTGACTGTATTTGTTGACTTATTTAGTTTGAGCCCCAGCTAAACTCTTATGCTAGATGAAGAATATATAGCATTTAAGGTCAGGGACTCTGGAATCAGATAGGCTTGGATATCAGCACCAACACTATATATTATAGCTATGTGACTTTCAAAAACCATTTGATTTATTTTAAACTGTTACTTCAGTGGAAATATTACAATGATAATAGTTCTTACCTCATGAGTACAGTGACAGGATTAAGTAAAATAATGTAATGGGACTAATAACGCAGTCCCTGCTTTAGAGTAAATGTTGAGTAATTCAGTGAGGGATTGCTGTCATTATAGTAATAGTAATAATTATAATTGTAATAATACTAGTAGCAGAAGAAGGAGGAAAAAAAGAATGACAAAGTATAATAAGAGTCAAGCAGAAGGACAAGTAGAAGAAAACAGCTAAGATGACAGAAAATTCATATTTCAATTGCCTTAACCAAATCAAATAATAATTTATAAGAGAAAGTTATAGAGATCTTTCTACTTTACCTACAAACTTTGCTTATTCTAGATTCATATATTTCATTGATTGTCTTTATTTCTGTCATTTCTCATTTACTATCTCCAATGAGTTTACTTTATAATTTTTTCAACATGAATAAAATAAAAAAAATTGTAGAATTTTGGGTTTCATTTATTATTCTTTTCTAAGTCATCATCAAACCAACACTTGTACTTATTAAAATCTGTGACTTATTAAAATCATCATCGTCAAAGAGTACATGTACATCATAAGATGTCAGTACCACTCATTTATCAGAAAATATGTAACTCATCAGAACATTTATATGCATTTGGGGCACGTAGAGTATATTAACCTAAACCACTGCAATATAGTTTTTTTTTTTTTTCCCAAAGATTTTTATTTAGTTAGTTAAGAGAGGAAGAGAGAAATTACAAACAGGGAGAGGGGCAGAGGGAGAAATAAAGGGAGAAGTGGACACCTGCTGATCAGGGAGCCCAATAGGGCTAGATCCCAAGCCCCTAGGATCATGACCTGAGCTGAAGGCAGACACTTAAGCAACTAAGCCACCCAGATGCTCCTGCAATAAAGTTTTACTAGTGATCTGGAAAGAATTATCATGGGTCCTGTCTTGCTCAAAAACTTATAAACAGTATAGACACTTGGGGATCTGATAAACATTATGCACGGTTAGCTTATATATTATTAGTCTGAATCAGAACCCCATTGATTTTGACCAAGAGTGATTTTCATTTGGCAGCTGTTCAGTAGTCCTTGTGAAATAATTTGGATTATTTAGTTCATTTTGGGTAGAAAATTCCCCACACTATAATAAGATATGTATGCTATTTATTTTCCTCCATCCAATAAACTGAGGATTTATTAACATCACAATTGAAATATGACAATTACAAACATATTTTATGTAAATGTGTGTCCATGTGTTGGACATAGATATATGGGGGAATATCATTATGAATAATATGATACCTGTAAAATACATAAAATTGATTTTATCTATGATCATATCTATAACCCTTTAAAATTTGGTTTTGTGGGTGAAGCTAAGGTTCTTGTAAATAATATTTAGTAAAGTTTCTCTTTCCTCCTCTTTCTCTCCCTCTTCTGCTCTCCCTCTCATTCTTTTCTCTTTTTCTTTTTGACCCAGTTATAGAATAAATATTTTTATTAAAATTCAGTTTAGATGTTCTTGTTGCTGCTGGAGATTTTACTGGAACTTTTATTGATTTCTCTAAGTGTGATGTCTATTTTTAATGATATCCACAGTGATATTAACATGAAACACAGTTGGAGACTAAGACGTTAAGCTCTGGATTTGTTTTTTCATCTTCAATTCAATCTTCACATTGCAGTCAGGATGATCTTACTACAACACTGTAATAGTTTTGTCACTCATCTGCTTAAAACCTTTATTGGCTTCCTATTGCCTTCCTATTTGCCATTCATCATAGCTTAAAATATTCTTTTCCTAGTCAATCCTCACTATTTATTTTATCTCTTGTTTTGCTATCCTTATTCCCATATCTCATGTGTATATAGTTTTAGATTGTTTCAGTCTCTCCAGTTAATCAAGTCCCCTTCTCATATCCAGGCTTTGTATGTGCTCTTCCTTTTCCTATAAACACTTTCTCTGCAATTGCAAATGGTTAACTCTGACTCATCCCATTAGGTTTCAGATGAAATTGTATTAAGTTTTCCTGTTGCTTCTATTCACAGTACATTTCATTAACTCAATCTTATTAGGCACTTTTTGTATTAGTTGGATTATTGCCTTCACTAATAAATTATAAGCTCCATGAAAACACAGGGCTTGTCTATGAATTTTACTCTTATCTTTGTGCTTTAATTATTACAGTTTAATTATTATAGTTTAATTATTACAGTAGCTTAGAACATATTAGATGTTCAATAATTTGTTCTTAATTGGTGAATTAATGGATAGATGGATGAATGGGTGGGACCTAGTAAGACCCCTGGGTACGTACTCAAGCATCATCTGAATTCATTTGTAACTGAATTGATGTAAAAATATTAATATTAGTAACTTTAAAATCATGATTCTGTTTGATATTAATTTATTCTTTCATTCAAGTTATTTGCTGAATTCCAAACAGTTGTAAGGTGCCATAACAAGCATCTCCAGTTAAGAAATAAGAAATTAATAAACATAAAATCTCATGGATTTCACAGTCTAGTTAACAACCAGGATCATATCCAAGTGAAATGTTCAATTAATTGAAAACATGATAATAACTGTATGTTTTAGTTATTTAGTTTTTAACCCTATGGATCTAATGAGGTATTTTTCTTTGCTTTTTTTCTTTTCTTTTTTTTTTAACATTTCTTTTACTTGTCATAGCTTTCTCTACAAATTTTCCCACATGGTTTGTATTCTAGAGAAATTTTATTTAAAAAAAAGACAAATATATTTCTTATTTATAGTGGCAAATTCTTGAAGTAAGAATAGTATTTGCTTCATGGAAAGGAGCTAGGAGAAGAAGGTCAATTGGCCAGTTTTCATGATGTCCTATAATAGCAGGTATGTTTTGGCTGCCTAGTAGTATCATGGCTTGATTTCCCTCTTCCAAAAGACAGCTTAAAAACATTGAGCTGAATGTGAAAATCAGTCTTTTCTTTTTTAATTGCTTCAAGTGTCTTTGGTTTATTAAGCTCCATTCTCTTTGTATCCTTCATGAAATATAATACCTTTATGTTGCCTTGTGGCTTTACCTAGCTTCAATGTTCTCTGCAATTTTAGCTTTATTTGGCATATACTTCAAATATTATTATAACCTCTGTGACTCTTTTACTCCTTTATATTATATTATTTTATATTTTAATGTTATATGAAGAATAGAAAGCAGTAATGCAAAAAAAAAAAAAGTTTATTGAACATCATATGAAAAGAAAACGAAAATCCAAGTGTCTTTTTTCCATTGTTTACTCCTTGGGAATATTTTTTCAGTCACAAGCAGATCATCCAAATAAGGGTCTCTTGATTAAAACATTAAAGGTAGAGTAACCTCTAGTGGTACTGAGTAAGGAAATATAGTAGATATGTATAACTTCTTGAATGCATAATTTTAATCAAGTTAACTGTATATAAATCTTATTCCATATTGTAACTTGTGGTATTTTCCATGAATCATTTCTGCTGACTTTATAAAAGCATTAGTT
The DNA here is from genome assembly GCF_022355385.1 of Mustela nigripes. Lineage (NCBI taxonomy): Eukaryota > Metazoa > Chordata > Mammalia > Carnivora > Mustelidae > Mustela > Mustela nigripes. The sequence continues at coordinate 112,801,043 of NC_081557.1, read as the reverse complement.
TAAAATAACTTTGGATACCATTATAAGTATATGAATCTAGTGGCAATAATTGAGCATTGCACTTAAGAAATTAGTATCAAAGGTAGATAGATCAAATGGATAGTACATCTTCCTGACATAGTGGCAGAATGTGGCTTAATCATGGCAGGCAAAGTTTCAGGTTCTTGGAGTCCTTTGTTCTTGTTCTTCATCAACACATTATATTAATGCATATGTGGGTATTCAGTTAATTAACTCAGGGGAAGCATCCTGTAGAGAACAATTAAAACATAACTTGGGCACATGGTTTTTTTCATTATCTACAAAAACAGTGAGGGGAAGATTTAGGTAGCCTGAGAATTTTAGGTCTCAGTTTCTTTCTCTTCACTCCCCCCACTCTGTCTCTCTCACACACACACACACACACACACACACACACACACGCGCGCGCGTGCACTTGCTCATTCACTCTTATTGTATGTGGTCTTCCAGTACTGGTTCCGTGAGATAACAGATCTACAGTGTGGATGCTTTTTTTTTTGGTTTGTTAAAATTAAAACTTTGTGTTTATGGAGAAGAGGAAAATAAGACATAACTATAATTCTGCCACAATTATTTCAAAACTATATTAATACACATAAAAACTATATTAATATGCATAAACAGAGCCAACCTCTTGGAATAGTTAAGTTGTATCAGAACAAGGTAGAAATACATCTTTTTCCTTAAGAACTTTGTATATTGTAAAATATTTCACACACTTTTCACTGAGATTCTAGGAATGTGGTGACATTTAGATGGGAAAAGACTATTATGCTGAAAAAAATTATTTAGGCTTGATACCATTGCTTGTCAAAAATTATCTCAAAATATCCTGTGTGGTACATTTCATTTCACAGAGAAATGCATCTTCCAGGAGAGTTTGTGAAAAGCACAATCTAAATTACTTACTTGACTTGACATTTTAGTTGCTATTACTTTGTCCTCTATATTTCAGTATAGAAGAAAACTCACATTAACAAAGATTTTGTGTGTGTGTGTGTGTGCTTCTTTCAAAATTGAGCTTAAAAAAAAATCTGTTTATTTTGGACATATTAACTTGGAAGAAAGCCAGTAAACCTAAAACAAATTGCTTAGTGTCAGTTAATTAATGCTCAGTTTGCTCTAAAATTCTATTAATCATATTTGCACTTCACATATAGAAAGGTAGTTTTAATCTCTCCACAACTATTAATATAACTTTCAAAGCCAAATTTCAAAATTTTCATGTATTTTAGCCATTTTTTCAAATTTTATTTATAAATTAGTTCCCTACCTAAAATTCAAGCTTTATTTTCCACGCTTTCAAACTTGTATAAAATAAAACATTTATATTCTTTAAACACACAATCATCCCAAAGAAAATATCTTTTTTTCTTGTCTTTTAAGATTCCTCTGAACCTTGCAGTTGCTCGTAAACACTTCCTAGGGTGTGACACTCTTTTCTAGTTTGGGGTCTTAGCATAGTATAGAGTCCAGGACAGAATAGCAATAAATTCACAAACAGAAAATAACTTGTAATAAATAATATAATTTATTTCTATTTTATTATAAATGAGTGATTGCTACTTCATCTTTTTCTATTTTTTGCATATGCCCAATTTTTCAATAGCTTTTTTAGTATAGTAACATGAAATTTTTTTTTCTAAAATTAAAAGAAAAGTATCCTTAGGAGAAAACACTTAACTGTCTAAATGATGTAAAAATACAATAAAATATTAAAAAATCAAACAAAAATTTATATATAAAATAAAAGTAATTTAATTTATAAAAATTTCATGTCATTTTAACCCAATGGAGAATGACTTTAGGTTATTTGGCATGAATTTATATTAGTTAGTAAAGTCTGTAAGATGTTCAAATAGAAATTTTCAATGCACCTTTTATGTATTGGTGTTTCTGTGTTGGATATATATGTATGTGGGATCAATTATTATATAGTTAGAATTTTAGGTAAATACTACTAGATTTAATCAGCCAAAGAGAGTATATAGAATCAAACCATCACCTTTACAAGATACAGATATTTATGATTGTGGAATTTTAGGGGTATAATAGTGATTTAAGACAGATAACACTTGACAGGAGGATTTTGAGACCACTTTTTGGCTCCTTGTATCTCTCATATTATGAAAGTTAAAAAAAATAGCCTTGACTGAAATATGAAGTCAGAATCATATATTTTTTCAAATGTCATATAAATTCTATAACAAAATTTAGTCAACTCCCAAGAGTTCTCTATCACTTACCACCCATGCAACAAAATGGATAAGGGAGTTACTGGTGCTATATTTCTGAGGGATTTACCTTCTTCTTTACTATTTTAGTATTTATAGTATTTTGAGTTTTGGGGTTATGATTTGAAAAATTGTTATGTAATCTCTTATTCATGGTATTATTTTCTATCAGGTGATAATAAAATTCTATAAGAATTTGCCTTGTCTGTCAAGTTATTTAGGCTTAAAGCTTCTTGGGAAAGAAAGGGACATAAAAATACAATCAAAGTTTGTATTCTATGTCCCCCATTTATGAAATTACTTAACTGTCATATGCTTATTCATATTATTTCTAAATTGAGAGTTGGCTCCATAGCTCAGGAGTTAGAGCCTAGTATTTCTAAATTGGTCTTGTATTTCTAAATTGAGGGGAATATGAACTTATATATAGTAAGTGAGAAACATCAGCCTTCTGACTCTATGTTATGGCTTGAGCATTTAGAGACCTTATATATAAAAAAATCTGTATTAAAGTATTCCTGCATTTTATACAAAAAAGTAGATGAGTTTATTTTCCAGCAGATTCCTTATTTATCTATAAATTTTCTAATTTATAGTTTTTGTAAACACATGTGAGAGATTTATCTTTGTTCCCAGGAAATGTTTATCTTTAGATTATTTGATTTGTTTGTATATCAGAATATGAAATTTAAATATGCCAAAGCCAATCAATGTTAATTTTTATTAATACACTAAAAACCTTATGATAACACTTAGCTACTTATTTCTTTTTGGTAGTCTCTATCCTGTATTTATTAGATATTTTAGTATTATAATTAATATTAAGCTGCCTCAAATTATTTTTAAAACAAGTTGAATATGCTTTCTAAATTATTATAACTTGAAGCCACGTATAATACATTATTAAATGTATGATAGCTTTTAGAAATGTTAATTCTTTAGATTATGAAGTTAAAAATTTTTATCAAGTAATTATTAGTTATAGACTATTATTTTAAGCTATTATTAATCTAAATTATTTTGATTGGATAATAAGTTCAAAAGTTAAATTCATTAAGCCTATCATTAATCATATTTATATTTTTAAGATTTTTTTTTAACAGAGAGAGAGATCACAAGTAGGCAAAAAGATCTCTGAGCACAGAGCCTGATGCAGGGCTTGATCCCAGGACCCCGGGATCATGACCTGAGCAGAAGGCAGAGGATTAACCAATGAGCCACCCAGGCACCCCTATTTTTATTTTAATATTGATTTAAATTTTTGTTAAAATGATATGTGTAATTTACAGAGTATTCTATCAAATAAACTATAGAATAATGGAAAAGTTATCATCCCAAATCCCATCTTCCAGAATGAATATAAGTAAACATTGATTAAATTTCAATTAATAGAAAGAAATGCCTGGATAAAATCAGCATTTAGTATATAGCTATATAAATTCTTTTGAAGTGTTATATTACCTTGATTTAAGTTTTAAGAAGTATTACAGGTTAAAATGAAGGAATTATTGAACCTTGGTAAAGAAGTCAAAGCACTAGGTGCTTTGTATGGAAATGCTGAATCACTATACCATTCACCTGAAAATAATATTACATTGTATGTTAACTCACTGGAATTTAAATAAAAATTAAAAAATAAATGCCCACTTAAACTTGAAAAAGGACATCAAAGTAAACTCAAAGTAGGCAGATGGAATGATTTCATAAAATAGATGAAATGAAAAAGTGAAATAGAAAAACTATGGACATAATTAATGACACCAAAAGTTAGTCTTTTGCAAAGATCAATAAAGTTGATGTCCCTCATACCCACTCACTTCTTACATTAAATTCACTCTTAACTGGTATGTCTTCTTAAAATTATTGCTGGTGACTAATTTGGCTGGAAACATAATAAGAAGAGTAGTGGGATAAATTACTGTCTAGGCTTCCGCAATTTGTCCTAAGATTTTAACTGATTATTCATTATCTTCCCTCTCTGCAAAACATTCCAGATTAGCCCTGTCCCCCAGAAGCAGTGCTTCTGTTAGTCCAGACAAATTTTCTGAGGAGATGGGATCATAAACCAGCGATTTCCCCTAATTATCATGCTTGGTCAGATTATTGTTATAATATTTGTCTCCACAGTTAAAACTGGGCATTCCACTATACCCTTGGATTTCAGACCTTACCCAATGGATCATTAATTCTATCTCATGAGGATCAGTCCCAGCCTGTACAGCAGCTCTTTTTCTTGCTTTCTGGCCCACAGAAACAAGGAGCTCAAATGACCAGGTGGTGGCCATAATTTATGATTAGTGAAACTTTTGCTGTGTTCTTGATGGAAGTGCCCTGATCCAAGAACCAGGACTTCTAGATCCAATAAATCTAAAGCTGTGTTATTGGGAACCATTAGATGGGTTTCTGGATGTGATGGTGGCTGGAACAACACCTACTTTCCCCATGCATTCTAACAGATTACAGCCAAGATTTTAAGGACTATATCACATTTTGAATGATACTGCCTGTCCGAAATGGTGCCCTACTAGTGACTGCAAAAAGTGCTGTCAGTGTTCTGTCAGGAATGAGACTTTGGGTATTATTACATATAGTAAGACTAGTGAATACCATGTTCATGTGTCCATAGATCTGGAGTAACTTTTGAAGTACAAGGGTCTTGCCAAGGCATCCAGAGTACCTGCCTTTATCTGCTCATTAGGTCCAATTAACATGATCTCAACAATAAAGTGGGTCAAAATTATAGTCTCCAAAATGTCAAGAACATAAATTTCTTTTCAGATTATATTGTAACAGAGGACAAGACTGTCACAATATAGCATAACATAATGCCCTGGTGCATGACTTTGAATATATTCTGTTTTCCAGGTGAAAATGAATTATTCTTACTTTTCCTTCATGATCAGTATTGAAAACATATCTGTCAGATTAATAGCCATGTGAAAATCACAAAAGGTTATGCTGAAATATTATAGTCAAATAACCATATCTAGCACAGCAGCTGTTGTTGAGGCTACCATGTTAAGTCAATGGTAGTCTATTGACATCTACCATAATACATTGGTTTTTCTCATAGTCTATAATGTTGAAATAATTGGGGAAATGATGAGGCCCACAACCCCAGCATCCATGATATCTTTAATTTTTTTAAAGATTTCATTTATTTAACAGACAGAGATTACAAGTAGGCAGAGAGGCAGGCAGAGAGAGAAGAAGGGAAGCAGGCTCCTAGCTGAGCAGAGAGCCCAGTGCTGGGCTCGATCCCAGAACCCCAGAATCTTAGGATCATGACCTGAGCTGAAGGCAGAGGCTTTGACCCACTGAGCCACCCAGGCGCCCCTGTGATATCTTTAAAAGTGAACTAATCTCACTTGCAATTAGGTATTGTGATTTTTATTTATTACCTTGAGGGAGAAATTTTCTACCTGGCTTATCCTATTGGCTCTTAACTCCACTTGTCAGAGACCAGTATGAGCATTTTTCCAGCTTCCAAATGTATCCAGACAGACTGTGTATTCTGGAACTAGAACATAATTACTTTGTGTGTTTGTGAACCTATTAGACTCACTGTGAGATAGACTAGCCCAAGACTCCATTTATCACCTACCTTCATTATTCTGTTTTAACAAGGGGCCACAATATTGCTTTGGACCCCTAGGTGTCAGTATCAATTCAGACTCTGCATCTCATAGTCCTTGAAAGATATGAGAAATAGTGGTAACCATCTCTTGAAAAGACAAAAGCAGTCACTACAGAAATCACTTATTGAGGTATTATCGCTCTTTCATTTAATGGATTTTGGTTCTGAAAGTTTTTGCATGTCTGGAGTCTGAGTAAGGGGCAACTGACTTTAATATTCTGCTCATCCCCTCTTGATATTTTTTGATTATCTGTACTAGCAATAATATTGTCAACTGCCCATCTAACCTGAAACTAGGGATATTGCACACTCTATTAGTCATAGCTTAATTTCCCTGTGGTTCAGGACACCATAGTTCCTATTCTGACCTTATTGCTGATTAAGGTAAGCATGTTCACTTAGCTTTTGATGAATAATCACCTAAGTCTCCACTATTCTGAAATGCTATGATACTTGTTAGTATCAGAGAGCACAGTTTCATTAGAATATCTCCTAGTGTCAGCCCTAGCTTATCTAATTCATCTGGCACCATCCCTCCCTATATTCAAATCTTGGCATGACCTAATTGGGTAATGCTGTCCTTACTAAGAGAGCAGAAGGAGGGATTATTCACCAGAAGAGATGTAGAAACCAATAAAACACACCTAATTTGAAGAGATCTGGGCAGGGCTCTGAGTATTCACTACTGGTCTTCAGATATTAGTGAATCAAAAAAAAATTAACAAATGTCCATCTTGAAGCTCCCATTATACATTCAACAATGATTAGCACTTCCCTAAGTCTGCAATTAAAATTTGGGGAAATAGCATAATGTAAACAACATAGCTTATAATTCATAAAGACTGAGCTTTGATACCAAAGTTGCCATCTATGAACTATGTTACCTTATAAAAGTCATTTAGTCATTCTGATTCTATTTGGTTATCTCTTGACTAGGAATATTAATATCTTATTCAATTATTTACTAACATTACATGAAATAATAGTTCTAAATGATGTTTGTATTTGTAGAACCCAAATAGAAAGTTAATAGACATTCTTTTTCTTCCCTTGTCTTTACATCTATTTTTGAATGAGTGAAGACAGTCAAGGAGGTAATTCTCTCCCTTGAAAACACTGGAGAATTATTGTGACATGTAAATAATATCTAATGGATATTACAGTAAATCATTCTAGGCCAGTGGTCTTATCATTGGTTGCAATGCATAATACCCTTACAAGAAAGTATAGTAAGCACTCAATAAAGATTTTTAATATAACAGTAGCTCTTCTTAGGATTAATGAGTGTGCCAACTCAGATGTTTTCTCTTGAAAACATTCTGGGCTACGCTTTCTCATAAGTTTCTCTGATTTGAAACTTTTCACCAATGAACAACTCCAAAGAGATGTTAATACATTAGTGAATAAGTGTTAGTAACCAAAATGAGCAAGGGAATATTGTGGGTTAGACAAATCTACAGCTCATTCATTTCAGTTGCTGAATTACTATAATCTACAGAGGTTGGTTAATGAACACACCCTCATGTCATAATACACGACTTTGTTCTCTGTTTGCTTTGTTGAACAGCTTGATCAATGACCTGAGTGGAAATACAATAAAGATGCTTATCAAATTTACCAAAACTCACAATATGTGATGACAAGATAAATACTCAAACAGAAAGTAGGCCCTTCAGGATTGCTTAAAGTGAATTGTTCAAGTCTTCTCCATTTTTGCAAGTTATGCTATTCAATTTATCTAGCAATCATTTTTAGTAACTTTATTTTATTCTGGAGCCTTCTACTCACAGCTAACCATTTATATATATGCCTTGCTCTCTTTTGTTCTTTTCTAAGATTTCTTATTTTTCTTCTCTTCCACCTGTACTATTACTTTAGAGAATTTAGTGGTAACTTGTTAAGACAAAATCTTTATTTTGCTCAAGTCATCACTATAAACTAGTCATCTACTATTTTCAGCAACATGTTGAATTTAGGAAGTAGAAAGTCCTCAATAGTTCTGACATATCTAATGAATCATACTTGGGAGTTGAGCAGTAATTAAATATATTTTGATGCAAACTCATAGATAACTCACTCTCTGAATCTTATGTAAATTCCCTAAGGAGAAAGATATGTATTTTATCTCTAGATCAACAGCATCTAAAATAATATTAACAATAGCAGCTAACATATTTAGAACTTATTATCTGTGTCTTAACTCATTTATCCTCATAATGCTATAAAGTATATGCTATTATCATCTACATTGTAGATGATAGAGATAAGATTGAACATTCAGTAATAGTTTGTTTAAATCATTAATCTAATGCCATTAAGAAAGGCTTATCTATATTCATCAGTACAATAAAAAAACATTTTTATGATTTAATTTGGAAGCAACTGGGAATACTTTCCCACTAGTCTAAAGCTGTCACCATTTGGCAATATATTTCTTGTAAAGCCATTCAGTCGGATTCATGTTTAAGAAGAAAATATTCAATGGTGTGGATAATTATGGGTCATAATTTACTATTGGGACTTAGTTATGGCAGATGATCTTATGATATTATAATATTTATGCATCAAAAAGAAGGAAAATGGATTTGATAGAAGGTAAAAATGCATGATTTGTGGGAACACCTCTGTTAGAAAGAACTGAATTTTATAATCTATAGAAAAGTCTTCCTTTTTAATACAAGGAAAACATAGATATTTCTATCAGTTTCTTAATACTTTCCTTTTAGAAGGGCACTGACTCAGACTCTCTGGGAATTTCCAGTTGGATGACTGATGTTTGCAGGGATATGTCTGTCTCTTGCTGAAAGTGTTATAGTAATTACACATTCCACTGTGATTCCAGCTGGAAAGAGAATTGACAGGTTCCACAGAGGCTTAGCCAGATGTCGCAGACATTTAGCTGTTCAATTCGAACACCTGCATTTCCAAAGCATCCACCTGCATCCTCATTATTAACATAAAATTCATTTTTATTTGATTATTAGTAAGTAGAGTTGATAGACAATCTAGGAAAAGCCAAATTAAGTGCATTTACTTGTATATCTAAGCAAAACAAATGCATTTGAAAAATAAAAGAATAATTGTGTGTGAATTTGCTATGTCTTTGATCTTCTGCATTCATATTACTTTAATCTTAGAATAATTGTTCATGTTAACTTTGAAGTTTATAGCCTGGTGATATCATTTTTCAAATATATTTATCATTGAGAACTCAAGAATTGTACTTCTAAATTGCAAGTGGAATATATTTTCAGTTATCTGAAATATAATTGACAGATGAAATTTATCAAAGTGCTTTCTTCTGTTTTGCTTTTTTCTTATAGTTAACATTTTTAATTTTAAAATAATTTTTAATAGTTTATTTTATCACTGCCAATTTTTTACTTCATTTTCTCCTTTAGATATTCCTGTTTAGGAAACATTTGTGAGAAAAATACAAACTTGATATTGCATGATCCCTAGATACTGCAGTGTGAATCTGCCAAGGAAAAGAACATTGGCTAGATACTCATTATACGAGCCACCAAAGCTGGGAATCAATGCTAAAACCACAACTACTAATAATCAAAAAATGGCATTCAAATCTCACCCAATAATATCTCTTTTCTTTTATGGTCCAGGATCCTATCCAAGGAAGGGTGCTGCATTTAATTGCAATGTCTCTTCAAGTCTCTTCAGGCTATATTTTCAGTTTTTCCATATCCCTCCTATTTTTACAGTTTGAAAAATTGTGGTTCTCAACCAATATCCATCCCATATTTCCAGACTCAGGTCATTTATTCTCATGATGTTATAAGTTATCATTTTTTCCATTACAATCAACCCAACACAATGTGAGAAGATACCGAGAGGCATTGTAAGTACTATGACCTTCATCAAATATCCAACCTGAGAATTCATTGATGACTTCTGTGTGAGTCAATCACCACTCTGTTGTTTGCCATTGAGGATTTACTATATTTCTTCTGAATTTATTAGTGGTAGTTTACTAAAAGAAACAAGTTTCCCTTATTTCCCATTTATACTCATTCATCTACTTATTTGCTTTCATATGGATTCATGAATTCCTATTTCATATAATGTATTTCTGAATGCTCAAATTATGCAAATTTTGTCATTAGGGGTCACCTTTAGTTGACTTCTGTATCATCTTAACACATCCCAATCATTTTTTGAACAGTCTTTGCTCCTTGCTTTTAGAACAAGTTGATGCTCCAGATTATTTCAATTTGATTTTTTTTTTTTGGCCACACCTCCAGAATCATCCAGTATACATATGTAAAAAATATGACTATTAGTATAATTATCTCAATGTACTTATGTATATGTAACTGTATATGTATTTATGTATGTATGCATATTCCCATGTTTAATAGTCCCTCTCCACAGTGAGAATCGTATCACCTCAACATATTTACTTATTTGCACAATTAATTTATTGTTTATTCAACATAAACAATATCTCAACCATGCCAGAATGATAGCCACTCTCTCACTTGGCTTCCTGCCAATCAATACCTTCACAGCCTCCTTTGCACCACTCAATCCCATCAGATTTCTTTTGTCACCAGGGATGATTCCAACTTCTCTTTACCAGAAGAAGAAGGGTCAAGGATGTTTTTATATTTATTTTTAAAATTTTTTTTAAATTTCAAGATTCATTGACACCCAGTGCTCCATGAAATATATGTGCCCTCCTTAATACCCACCACCAGACTTACCCATCCCTCCATCCCCTACTCTTCAAAACCTTCAGTTTGTTTCTCAGAGACCACAGTGTCTCATGCTTTGTCTCCCCCCTCCACCAATTTACCCCAATTCACTTTTCCTTTCCTTTTCCTAATGTACTCCATGTTATTCCTTATGCTCCACAAGTAAGTGAAACCATATAATAATTGACTTTCTCTCCTTAAATTATTTCACTCAGCATAATCTCCAGTCCTGTCCAAATTGATACGAAAGTTGGGTATTCATGCTTTTTGATGGAGGTGGAATATTTCAGTGTGTGTGTGTGTGTGTATACACACACTACTTCTTCTTTATCCATTCCTCTATTGAGGGGCATCTTGGCTCTTTCCACAATTTGGCATCTGTGGCCAATGCTACTATGAACATTGGGGTACAGACATCTATATATTTGGGTAAATACACAGTAGTACAATTTAAGGGTCATAGGGAAGCTGTATTTTTAATTTCTTAAGGAAACTACACACTGTTTTCCAAAATGGATGCTCCTATTTGCATTCTCACCAACAGTGTAAGAGGGTACCCCTTTCTCCACATCCTCTCCAAAACTTGTTTCCTGTCTTATTAATTTGGGCCATTCTAATTGGCATAAAGTAGTATCTGTGTGTTTTTTTATTTGAGTTTCCCTGATGACTAATGATGATGAACATTTCTTCATGTTTCTGTTAGCCATTTGTGTTCTTTGGAGAAGTGTCTGCTTGTGTCTTCTTCCCATTTTTTGACATGATTATCTGTTTTTGGGTGTTGAGTTTGAGGAGTCCTTTGTCTGTAGTGTCATTTGCGAATATCTTCTCCCATTCTGTGGGTTGCCTCTTTGTTTCTTTGACTGTTTCCTTTGCTGCACAGAAGCTTTTGATCTTGATGAAGTCCAAAAAGTTCATTTTCACTTTTATTTCCTTTGGCTTTGGAGACATGTCTTGAAAGAAGTTGCTGTGGTCAGTGTTGAAGAGGTTACTGCCTATGTTCTCCTAAAGGATTTTGGTAGATTCCTGCCTCACATTGAGGTCTTTTTTCCATTTCAACTTTATTTTTTTGTGTATGGTGTGAAAGAATGGACAAACTTCATTCTTCTTTACATAGCTGTCCAATTTTCCCAGCACCATTTATTGAAGAGACTTTCTTCCACTCGATATTTTTTCCTGCTTTGTTGAGGATTATTTGAACATAGAGTTGTGGGTCCATATCTGGACTCTCTACTATGTTCAACGGGTCCATGTGTCTGTTTTTATGCCAATACCATGCTGTCTTGGTTATCACAGCTTTATATTAAAGCTTAAAATCAGGCAATGTGGTGCCCCCAGCTTTGTTTTTCGTTTTTAAAATTTCCGTAGCAATTCACGGTCTGTTCTGGTTCCAAACGAATTTTAGGATTGTTTGTTCCAGCACCTTGAAAAATTCCAGTGGGATTTTGACCAGGATGGCATTGAAAGTACAGATTGTGTTAGTTTCTGATCAGTTCCTTTCCTGCTTTTGGGGGTCAGCTGGAGTTCACCTTCCCCATTCCAGGGACAGCTTCTCCTTGAGGTTCCTGCTGCAGCACCTTTGAGGGGCTCATGACTCCATTTCTCCTCTTGTCCTCTGTTTCTCCTTCTCTGCACGAAACCCAGGTGTGGAGGAGTCTGTCAAACATCCAAAGGTCAATGAAGCTTTGCAGTTTCTCCAGATGGCCACCTCTGACCTTGCTCTGGCTGGCGGAGGAGTCAAGATGGCAGAGAAGTAGCAGGCTGAGATGACATCAGGTAGCCGGAGGTCAGCTAGGTAGCTTATCAAACCATTGCAAACACCTACCAAATCCAACAGTAGATCAAAGAGAAGAGGAGCAACAATTCAAGAAACAGAAAAAAGACTACTTTCTGAAAGGTAGGAATGGTGAAGTGAATCCAAAGGGATGGGAAGATAGACTGCAGGGGGGATGTCAGCTCTCAGCAAGCGGCGGAACAATGGAGCACAAAATCAGGACTTTTAAAAGTCTGCTCCACTGAGGGACATTGCTCCAGAGGCTAAACCAGGGCGAAGCCCATGCAGGGTCAGCATGTCCCAGGTCCCGTGGGGTCACAGAAGAATCGGGGGTGTCTGAGTGTCACAGAGCTCACAGGTAATAAAAGAAGGGAAGCCAGCTAGGGACAGAACCAAGGAGTGAGCTCTCAACTTGGGGTTACCTTGAACTATAATGTGTGGCACAGGTCACTGCTCAGGTCACTCACTCAGGTCACCCTGTGAGTGAGGTCCCCACAAGATCCAGGGAGACACCCCCTGGGGGAGCTCAGGGATCTGTAGGGTTTGGAGACTCCAGGCGGAGCTGTGTGCCAGAGACAGAGACACTTGGACACAGGCTGGGTGAGCTCGGAGTGCGGCCAGAGGCCAGGGAGATGGGAGCGATTGAGCACTTTTCTCCAAGCTCGGCCAGAAGTCAGGGAGACAGGAGTGATTGAACACTTTTTTCTGAGGGCACACTAAGGAGTGGGACCCTGAGCTCTTGGCTCCTCCGGGCTGGAGGTTGGGAGGCCGCTATTCTCATTCCCGTCCTCCAGAACTCTATGGAAAGCGTTCAGGGAACAAAAGCACCTGAAAGCGAACCCAAGCACATTACATAGCCTGGCCCCTGATAAGGGTGGTACAGTTCCGCCTCGGGCACAGACACTTGAGAATCACTATAACAGGCCCCTCCCCCAGAAGATCAACAAGAAATCCAGCCAAGACCAAGTTCATTTAGCAAGGAGAATAGCAGAATTCCAGAGGAAGGGAAAGCAAAGCATGGAATTCATAGCTTTCTCCCCATGATTCTTTAGTCTTGCAGGTAATTAATTTTTTTTCTTCTACTAGATTATTTTTAACTTTTATCTTTTCCTCTTTTAACGTTTTTTAACTAGTTAATCTTAATAATACCTTTCAAAAAATAATAATCTTTTTTGAACCCTAATTATTATAGTCATATTTTATCCTTCATTGTATTTAACTTTATTTCTTGTATACACATAGAGATTTTGCTTCTAAAAAATTGGGGGTACAACTTATTCTAATAGATCAAAATATACCCTAAATCTAGCTCCGGGCTTGTTCTAGTCTCCAGCCCGAGCAAATTCCCTGCACTTTCTTTTTCTTTATTCTACCAACCAACTTACTTTATCAACTCCTTTTTTAGAAATCAAAAAAAAAAAAAATGTTTTTCATCTATATAGGCATATTCCATCCCTTTATTGTGTTTACCCTTATATATGTTTTTCATTCTTCCAAAATTTTGGGAGGTAGTTTCTTCTAAGAGACCAAAATACTCCCAAAATTAAGTGGGTGACCATGTTCTAATCACCAGTCTAATATATATATATATATATATATATATATATATACATATATATATATATATACACACACACACACATACATATGTATATATATATTTTTTTCTTTTTTATACTTTTTGTTTATTTGTTTTCTTTTTCTATTGTTCTTTTCCTGAACTTTGTTTTATTCCCTTTATCCATCCACAATTTGGGGTCTCTTCTGATTTGGTTAAAGCACATTTTCCTGGGGTCTTTGCCACCCTTTTATTATTTTATTTGCTCCTTCATATATTTTTATCTGGACAAAATGACAAGGCAGGAAAACTCACTACAAAAAAAAAAAAAGTAAGGCAGTACCAAAGGCTGGGGACCTAATCAATATGGACATTGGTAATATGTCAGATCTAGAGTTCAGAATGATAATTCTCAAGGTTCTAGCCGGGCTCAAAGAAGGCATGGAAGATATTAGAGAAACCCTCTCTGGAGAGATAAAACCCCTTTCTGGAGAAATTAAAGAACTAAAATTTAACCAAGTTGAAATAAAAAAAATGAATGAGGTGCAATAAAACATGGAGGCTCTTACTGCTAGGATAAATGAGGCAGAAGAAAGAATTAGTGACATAGACCAAATGACAGAGAATAAAGAAGCTGAGTAAAAGACAAACAAACTGGACCAAGATTGGAGAATTTTAGAGATAAGTGACACCATAAGATGAAACAATATTAGAATAATTGGGATTCCAGAAGAAGAGAGAGAGGGAGCAGAAGGTATATTAGAGAGAATTATTGTACAGAATTTCCCTAATATGGCAAAGGAAACAAAGCATCAAAATCCAGGAGGTGCAGAGAACCCCCCCCCCCCCCAAATCATTAAGAATAGGTCCACACCCTGGCACATAATAGTAAAATTTACAAGTCTTAGTGACAAAGAGAAAATCCTGAAAGCAGTGCGGGAAAAGAAGTCTGTAATATACAATGGTGAAAATATTAGATTGGCAGCAGACTTATCCACAGAGACTGGGCAGGCCAGAAAGAACTGGCATGATATATTCAGAGCACTAAACGAGAAAAACATGCAACCAAGAGTACTATATCCAGCTAGGCTACCACTGAAAATAGGAGAAATAAAAAGCTTCCAGGACAAACAAAAACTGAAAGAATTTGCAAACACCAAACCAGCCCTACAGGAAATATTGAAGGTCTTCTAAGCAAAGAGAGACCCTAAAAGTAGTAGATCAGAAAGGTTCAGAGACAATATACAGTAACAGTCACCTTATAAGCAATACAATCACACTAAATTCATATCTCCCAATAGTTACCCTGCATGTAAATGGGCTAAATGCCCCAATCAAAAGACACAGGGTGTCAGAATGGATAAAAAAACAAAACCCATCAATATGCTGCCTGTGAGAAACTAATTTTAGACCTGAAGACACCTCCAGATTTAAAGTGAGGGGGTGGAAAACAATTTTCCATGCTAATGGACATCCAAAAAAAGCTGGGGTGGCAATCCTTATGGCAGATCCATTAGATTTTAAGCCAAAGACTATAATAAGAGATGAGGAAGGGCACTATATCATACTCAAAGGGTCTGTCCAACAAGAAGATCTAACAGTTTTAAATATCTATGCCCCTAACATGGGAGCAGCCAACTATATAAACCAATTAATAACAAAATCAAAGAAACACATCAACAATAATACACTCCCCCCACTGAAATGGACAGATCATCCAAGCAAAAGATCAACAAGGAAATAAAGGCCTTAAATGACACACTGGACCAGATGGACATCCCAGATATATTCAGAACATTCCATCCCAAAGCAACAGAATACACATTCTTCTCTAGTGCACTTGGAACATTCTCTAGAATAGATCACATCCTGGGCCATAAATCAGGTCTCAACTGGTATCAAAGATTGGGATCATTCCCTGCACATTTTCAGACCACAATGCTCTGAAGCTAGAACTCAATCACAAGAGGAAATTTGGAAAGAACCCAAACACATGGAGACTAAACAGCATCCTTCTAAAGAATGAGTGTGTCAACCTGGAAATTAAAGAAGAATTGAAAAAAAAATCATGGAAACAAAGGATAATGAAGACACAATGCTTCAAAAATCTGTTGGACACAGCAAAGGCAGTCCTGAGAGGAAAATATATAGCAGTACAAGCCTTTCTCAAGAAACAAGAAAGGTCTCAAATACACAACCTACCCCTACATCTAAAGGAGCTGGAGAAAGAACAACAAAGAAAACCTAAACCTAGCAGGAGAAGAGAAATCATAAAGAACAGAACAGAAATCTAGGAAGTAGAAGCCAAACAAAACAAAACAAAACAAAAAACAATAGAACAACTTAATGAAACTTAAAGCTGGTTCTTTGAAAGAATTAATAAGATTGATAAACCCCTGGCCAGACTTATCAAAAAGAAAAGAGAAAGGACCCAAATAAATAAAATCATGAATGAAAGAGGAGAGATCACAACTAACACCAAAGAAATACAGACAATTATACGAACATACTATGAGCAACTGTACATCAACAAATTTGACAATCTGGAAGAAATGGATGCATTCCTAGAGACATATAAACGACCACAACGGAACCAGGAAGAAATAGAAAGCCTGAACAGACCCATAACCAGTAAGGAGATTGAAATAGTAATCAAAAAACCTCCAAACAAACAAAAGCCCAAGGCCAGATGCCCTCCCAGGGGAATTCTACCAAACATTTAAAGAAGAATTAATTCCTATTCTCCTGAAACTGTTCCAAAAAATAGAAATGGAAGGAAAACTTCCAAACTCATTTTATGAGGCCAGCATCACCTTGATCCCAAAACCAGACAAGGATCCCATCAAAAAAGAGAATTACAGACCAATATTCTTGATGAACACAGATGTGAAAATTCCCACCAAAATACTAGCCAGTAGGATCCAACAGTACATTAAAAAGATTATTCACCATGGCCAAGTGGGATTTATTTATTCCAGGGCTGCAAGGTTGGTTCAACATCTGCAAATCAATCAATGTGATACAATACATTAATAAGAGAAAGAACAAGAACCATATGATACTCTCAAGAGATGCTGAAAGAGCATTTGACAAAGTACACCATCCCTTCCTGATCAAAACTCTTCAAAGTGGAGTGATAGAGGGAACATACCTCAATATTATCAAAGCCATCTATGATAAAACCACCGCACATATCATTCTCAATGGAGAAAAACCGAGAGCTTTTCCACTAAGGTCAGGAACACAGCAGGGATGTCCATTATCACCACTGCTATTCAACATAGTACTAGAAGTCCTAGTCTCAGAAATCAGACAACAAAAAGAAATTAATGGCATCCAAATCAGCAAAAAAGAAGTCAAACTATCACTCTTTGCAGATGATATCATACTATATGTGGAAAACCTAAAAGATTCCACTCCAAAACTGCTAAAACTTATAAAGTAAAGTAAAGTGACAGGATATAAAAGCAATGCACAGAAATTGGTTGCATTTCTTTACACCAAAAACAAGACAGAAGAAAGAGAAATTAAGGAGTCAATCCCATTTACAATTGCACCCAAAACCATAAGATACCTAGGAATAAACCTAACCAAAGAGGCAAGAATCTATACTCAGAAAACTATAAAGTACTCCTGAAAGAAATTGAGGAAAACATAAAGAAATGGAAAAATGTTCCATGCCCCTGGATTGGAAGAAAAAATGTGAAAAATGTTTATGCTACCTACAACAATCTACACATTTAATGCAATCCCTATCAAAATCCCATCCATTTTTTTCAAAGAAATGGAACAAATAATTCTACAATTTATATGAACCAGAAAAGACCTCGAATCACAAAGGAATATTGAAAAAAGAAAGAAAGAAAGAAAGAAAAGAAAAGAAAGAAAGCCAAAGTTGGTGGCATCACAATTCCAGACTTCAAGCTCTATTACAAAGCTGTCATCATCAAGACAGTATGGTACTGGCACAAAAGCAGACATATAGATCATTGGAAAAAATAGACAGCCCAGAAATAGACCCTCAACTCTGTGGTTAAATATTCTTTGACAAAGCAGGAAAGAATGTTCAATGCAAAATAGACAACAAATGGTGTTGGGAAAATTGGACAGCCACATGCAGAAAAATGAAATTGGACCATTTCCTTACACCACACATGAAAATAGACTCAAAATGGATGAAGGACCTCAATGTGAGAAAGAAATCCTTCAAAATCTTTGAGGAGAACACAGGAAGCAACCTCTTTGACCTCAGCTGCAGCAACTTCTTCCTAGGAACATTGCCAAAGGCAAGGGAAGCAAGGGCAAAAGTCAACTATTGGGATTTCATCAAGATTAAAATCTTTTACAGAGCAAAGGAAACAGTGAACAAAACTAAAAAGACTAAAAAACTAAAAACTAAAAGACAATTGACAGAATGGGAGAAAATATTTGAAAACGACATATCAGATAAAGGGCTAGTATCCGAAATCCATAAGGAGCTTACCAAACTCAACACCCAAAGAACAAATAATCCAATCAAGAAATGGGCAGAGGACATGAACAGACATTTCTGCAAAGAAGACATCCAGATGGCCAACAGATACATGAAAAAATGCTCCACATCACTCGGCATCAGGAAATACAAATCAAAACCACTATGAGACACCACCTCACACCAGTCAGAATGGCTAAAATTAACAAGTCAGGAAATGACAAATGCTGGCAAGGATGCGGAGAAAGGGAAATTCTCCTACACTGTTGGTGGGAATGCAAGCTGGTACAACCACTCTGGAAAATAGTATGGAGCTTCCTCAAAAAGTTGAAAATGTGCACAGTAGTGCACAGCAATTGCACTACTGGGTATTAATCCTAGAGATACAAATGTAATGATCCAAAGGGGCACATGCACCCAAGTGTTTATAGCAGCAATGTCCACAATAGCTAAACCATGGAAAGAACTTAGATGTCTGTCAACAGATGAATGGATAAAGAAGTGGTGTATATCTACAATGGAATACTATGCGGCCATCAAACGAAATGAAATCTTGCCATTTGTAACGACATGGATGGAACTAGAGGGTATTATGCTTAGTGAAATAAGTCAGTCAGAGAACAACAGCTATCATATGATCTCCCTGATATGAGGAAGTGGAGATGCAATGTGGGGGGGTTGGGGAGGTAGGAAAAGAATAAATAAAACAAGATGGGATAGGGAGGGAGACAAACCTTAAGAGACTCTTAATCTTGCAGAAAAAAAAAATCTAAGGGTTGCTGGGGGGAGGGGGTTTGGGAAAGGGTGGTGAGATTATGGACTTTGGAGGGGGTGTGTGTGCACTGTGTGAGTGTTGTGAAGTTTGTAAATCTGGTGGTTCACAGACCTGTACCCCTGGGGCTAAAAATACATTATATATTTATATAAAATTTTTTTTTAAATTAAAGAAAGTACAGATTGCTTGGGTTGCTTGGGGCAGTATAGACATTTAGCAATGCTTATTCTTTTCACCCATGAGTGTGGAATGCTTTTTCATCTTTTTGTATCCGTTTCAATTTCTTTCATGTGTGTTCTGTAGTTCCTCAAATACAGATAATATACCTCTTTGGTTAGGTTTATTCCCAGGTATTTTATGGTTCTTGGTGCTATACTAAATGGAATCAATTCTCTAATTTCCATTTTTATACTTTCATTGTTAGTGTATAAGAAGCAGCTAATTTCTATGCATTTTGTATCCTGCCACATTACAGAATTGTTGTATGAGCTCTAGTAGTTTGGGAGTGTAGTCTTTTGGGATTTCCATATGAATTATCATGTCATCTGCAAAAAGAGAGAGTTTGATTTCTTCATTGCCAATTTGAATACATTTTATTTCTTTTTGTTGTCTGATTGCTGTTGCTAGGACTGCTAGTATTATGTTGAACAACAGTGGCGAGAGTGAACATCTTTGTTGTATTCCTGATCTCAAAGGGAAGGCTGTCCACTTTTCCCTATTGAGAATGATATTTGCTGTGTGTTTTTCATAGATAGATTTTATAAAGTTGAAGAATGTTCCCTCTATTCCTATATTTCGAAGGATTTTAATCAGGAATGGATGCTGGATTTTGTCAAATGCTTCTTCTGCATCCATTGAGAGGACCATGTGGCTCTTCTCTCTTCTCTTACTGATTTGTTCTATCACATTGATTTGCAGATGTTGTACCACCCTTGCATCGCATGGATAAATCCGACCTGGTCATGGTGGAAAATCTTTTTAATGCACTGTTTGATCCTATTAACTAGGATCTTGTTGAGAATCTTGGTGTCCATATTCACCAGGATTATTAGTCTGAAATTCTCCTTTGTGGTGGGGTCCTAACCTGGTTTGGGGATCAAAGTAATGGTGGCTTCATAGAAAGAGTCTGGAGGTTTTCTTTCTATTTCTAGCTTTTGAAATAGCTTCAGGAGAATAGGTATTATTTCTTTGAATGTTTGATAGAATTCCCCTGGGAATCTATCAGGTCCTGGGCTCTTGGTTTTTTGGGAGGTTTATGATCACTGCTTCACTTTTTTTTACTAGGTATTGGTCTATTCAGGTTGTCAATTTCTTTCTATTTCAGTCTTGGAAGTTTATAGATTTCCAGGAAATCATCTATTTCATCTAGGTTGATTAACTTACTGGCATATAACTGTTGGTAATAATTTCTGATGATTTTTTCTATTTCCTTGGTGTTAGTCATGATCTCTCTCCCTTTTCATTCATAATTTTATTAATTTAGGTCCTCTCTCTTTTCTTCTGGATTAGTTTGGCCAATAGTTTATCAATTTTATTGATTCTTTAAAAAAAAAAAGCTAATTTTCTTGATGTGTTCTACTGTATCTCTAATTTCTATCTCTTTGATTTCTGCTCTGATCTTGATTATATCCCTTCTTGTGTGTGGGGTTGGCTTAATTTGTTGTTGATTCTCCAGTTCTTTAAGGTGTAAAGACAGTTGGTATATTCTGGATTTTTCATTATTTTTGAGGAAGACTTGGGTGTCTATGTATTTCCTCCTGAGGACTGCCTTTGCTGTATCCCATAGGTTTTGGACTGAAATGTCTTCATTATCATTGGTTTCCATGAATTGTTTAAGTTCTTCTTTGATTTTTTGGTTGATCCAAACATTCTCAAGCAGGATGGTCTTTAGCTTCCAAGTGTTTGAATTCTTTCCCTACTTTTTCCTATGGTTGAGTTCCAGTTTCAAAACATTGTTGTCTGAGAATATGCAGGGAATAATCTCAATCTTTTAGTATTGGTTGAGCCCTGATTTTTAACCCAGTATGTGGTCTATTCTGGAAAAAGTTCCATGTGTGCTAGAGAAGAATGAGTATTCTGTTGTTTTAGGGTGGAATGTTTTGTATATATCTATGAGGTCCATCTGGCCCGATGTGTCATGGAAAGCCTTGTTTTTTTGTTGATTTTCTGCTTACATGACCTTTCTATTGCTGGAGTGGTATGTTAAGATCCCCTACAATTAACGTGTTCATATCAATATGACTCATTATTTTGTTAAACAGTTGGCTTGTGTTGTTGGCTGCTCCCGTGTTGGGGACATAAATACTTAAAATTGTTAGATGTTTTTGGTGGATAGACCTTTTAAGAATTATGTAGTTTCCTTATGTATCTCTGACTACAGTCTAACTTAAAATCTAATTTATCTGATATGAAAATCGCTACCCCAGGTTTCTTTTGAGGCCCATTGGCATGAAAGATGGCTCTCCGCCCCTTCAATTTCAGTCTGGACATACCTTTAGGTTCAAAATGTGTCTCTTGTAGACAGTATCTGGACAGTTCCTGTCGTTTTATCTAGTCTGCAACACTGTGCTGTTTTATGGGAGCATTTAGGCTGTTCATAATGAGAGTGATTATTGAAAGATAAGTTTTTATTGACATCTTATTACCTGTGAAGTCCTTGGTTCTATGGATTGTCTCTGTAAATTTCTGTTCTACGTCGGTTTTGGGTTCTTTCTTCTTTTACAGAACCTCCCTTAACATTTCTTGTAGTGCCAGCTTAGTGGTCACATACTTTTTAAAAACTTGTGCGTCTTGGAAGCTCTTTATCTCTCCATCCACTCTGAATGTCACCCTTGCCTGATTAAGTATTCTTGGTTGCATGTTCTTCTCATTTAGTGCCCTGAATATGTCTTGCCAGCCCTTTCTGGCTTGACAGGTTTCTGTGGACAGATCTGACATTATTCTAATGGTCCTTCCTCTGTACATAAGTAATCTCTTCCCCCTAGCTGCCCTTAAGACCTTCTGTCTGAATTTATGATTCATGGATTTCACAATTAACTGTCTGGAGGTCTTTTTAGACTCATTGATCTGAGGGTTATCTGCTCTGCCTTTAGGACACAAACACTTTTTCCATTCCCAGATTAGGAAAATTTTCATCCAGTATTTGTTCAACTATATCTTCTATTCTTCTCTCTTTCTCTACCCCTTCAGGGATCCCAATAATTCTGATGTTGGAATATTTCTTTTTTTTTTTTAAGATTTTATTTATTTGACAGACAAGAGATCACAAGTAGGCAGAGAGACAGGCAGAGAGAGAGAGAGGAGGAAGAGGTTCCCCGCTGAGCAGAGAGCCCGATGCGGGGCTCGATCCCAGGACCCGGGACCATAACCTGAGCCGAAGGCAGAGGCTTTAACCCACTGAGCCACCCAGGCACCCCAATGTTGGAATATTTCATGGTATCATTTATTTCCATAATTCTGTTTTCATGGCTTCTAAGCTATTTGTTCCGGGCATCCTACTGATCCTTCTTTTAACTTCTGCCAGATCAGCTCTCACTGCTCTCAGGGATTCTATGTTGCCACTAACGGTCTTCTCCAACCTAGCCATTGCCTGGATAATTGTTACCCTGAATTCCATTTCCAACATATTGTTTATGTCTATATCCAATAGTTCTGTGGCAGAGGTCACAGTCTCTGAATTTTTCCTTTGTTGGGTATTCCTCCTCCTAGTCATTTTGTTGGGAGGTGGTTGAGTGGATGTATAGCTGAATATATCATTCATGATCCAGTCAAGGTGCACCTATCTATTGATGATCTCCAACCACCATAGAGATCCAGAAGTATTTACTCTTACATCTCAGGCTGATTTTATGGGTGTTCAGAGTGTTCTGGTAGTTATGTAGCTCAATTCAGGGGATCAGTTGAAACAGGGTCTCCACTTCTCTGCCATCTTACCCCTCCTCTCCCATGTATGTTTTTAAAACACAGTGAAGCAGAAAAGATCACATAAGTAGTGAGAGGAATTTATATTTTATAAGTGTTTTTAAGGAAGATGACAGAGTTTGCTGATAAATTAAGTGCATGTTGAGAGAGAATAGACAAGGATAATTCAGAAATTTTGGCCTGAATAAATATCATTAAACTACAACTGATTGATATCATGAATAATAAGGGAGAAAAATATTGGGGTGGATTGGAAATTAATATATCTTTAGGTATATAGAGATTAAGATGCCTATTAAACATTCAGATGGAATAATATTGGGGCAGTTGGTTAAGTCTGAACTTTAGGATGGAGTTCTGGTAAAAAGATATAAATTGAGATTCAACAACATACATATGACATTTAACACCATGGACTGGATGATTTCATCAAGGGAATAATTGAATGCAAACAGAAAAAATAAATATACACTACCAAATACTAGTGAAAGGTAAAGTGAGGATTGAGAATTACATTTTGGATTGTATCTCTAATCTGTTTTTTGTTGTGGTTAGGATGAAAGCTTGGTTAAGTGGTAACAAGAGAATAAAATGTGAGAAATTTAGGACAGCAAGTAGAAACAAGTCTTGTAAGATGGTTTAATATAATGAAGAACAGGCAAGGGGTGTGAGCTGTAAATAAAATGGGTATACTTTTTTCTTTTTTAAATAATACTATCACAATATATTTGTATGCTTATGAGCCAATATGTCCACTTGAAGCTGGAAAAATAATGAAACTGGAGGAAGATAATGGAATTAATCCCTTTTATAGAAAGGAGTGCACGACACATGGAGTTTTAGCTTTATATTGG
This sequence comes from Mustela nigripes, assembly GCF_022355385.1. NCBI lineage: Eukaryota > Metazoa > Chordata > Mammalia > Carnivora > Mustelidae > Mustela > Mustela nigripes. The sequence goes on along the minus strand of NC_081557.1, from coordinate 112,777,089 downwards.
AATAAGGGATGTGCATCTATTAAAATAAAGTAGCTGGACAGGGCACATGTATATAAATGCAGGTAAGTTGTTAGATTTATAGATATGATGATGAAATTCTCTTGTTATTTTTCAATTTTCTTAGAGGCAAAGATCAGCTGAGAGTGAGGAAGGAAAAAAACATGTTGAATATTAACAGGGAGATAAAAATTTTAAAATAACTTTCTACAAGAGTGGGTGAGTAAATGATCTATGAAAATATAACAATATTTTAGGATAGAACTGAGGGCACACTTAAAGTTGTGGTGATGAATTTAAAGTAAGAAAAACATTATATATTTGTTCAGGTTTAGAAGCAGAGAAGGCAGAAAGTTGAATAAACAAGAGTGTGGGTCTTGACATATAAATTCCATGGGAAGAAAGGTGTGGGGACTAAAAATGTGTTCAAGAGTATGATTTTAATTTTGAACCCTAAGCCATGTAAAAAAGAATATTGGCTAAATATGGTATATTCTAGACCACTAAAGTTTCAGTAGATTAGAGTGCCCATTTGAATTGAAAATTGTAGACATATGAGTTGTATGCAGAAATTTTGGAAATATAAGTTTTTCTAGAGAAAATTGTGCTGAAAAGATAGGTTATTTAAAATTTAAATTTTTGAAGTGATGCAACTATTGGTAATATCCAGATATGGTTATGACTGCAAGGTGGTGGCAGTGGAAGCATGGAGAACAAGTATGTTGGACAGGATGAGGGCAAATAACTGAGATGCTAAACTGTATCAGTTTCTAAGACTGACAAGAATGATGACTTGGATCCAGTCAAGGTTGACTTTTCTTCATTTAAATATAGATTCTGCAAACATTAAATGCAAAGGATATAAAAAAGGGAGTAAACTTCCTAATTCTTCAAAGTAGTGACTTGAAATTTAGTAGACACACTGCCTGACGGTACAAATGAGTCCAGAACTGCTACCTTCTATTTAAATAGAATGAAGACTGGCCTTGTCAACACTCAAGAGTATTTCACCATCTAAAAATGAGATTTCTTTACATGCTCTATATATGAGTTTACACATTTCTGATTTTTCATAGTTATCTTATTTATAGCAGATGTATATGTGCCTAACACAGAGGGTTTATGTGAATATTGAAATCACTAGGAATTTTTATATTAATCATAGTGGAAAAGGAAATGAAATTAGAAGCTGAAATGAAAAGTAGTAGCAGTTCAAATAAATAAATTGTAGCAGATGGTAATATTTGATTGTCTGTACTTTTTTGGTGCTGGGAAATGGTGGTAGGCAATGAAGATCTAGAAGGAAACCTGCCTGCCATTCAGCTTTGGTAGAAAAAGGAAAATAGGAAAAAAAAAAAAAAAGTGCCTTACATGGGCAGTCTGTAGGAAGGGCAATGCTCTCAGTATAAAAGAACCATTTCAGGGGTGCCTGGGTGGCTCAGTGGCTTAAAGCCTCTGCCTTTGGCTCAGGTCATGATCCCAGGGTCCTGGGATGGAGCCCCGCATTGGACTTTCTGCCCAGCGGGGACCCTGCTTCCCTTCCTCTCTGCCTGCCTTTCTGCCTACTTGTGATCTCTGTCTGTCAAGTAAATAAATAAAGTCTTAAAAAAAAAAAAAAAGAACCAGTTTAGTTTTATTTGGAAGAGAACTTTTAGAGAGGTAGTCATTTTGTTGATGGCACACTGTTTAATGCCCATGAATAAATTTGGAGTGATCAGAGAAGGATAAGGGAGTGGGTGAAATTAGGGAATTTAAAGAGATTTATGGGGATACAGGTATAGATGTTGAGGAATAAGCTTTATCATGACCCAGGTAGTTAAAGATGTAAATCCTAATGAGATTAGACATCATAATCTCTTAGATGGAGATAGAAAATCAGATCTAATCACATCATTTTACTTAAGAATAGTCTCTGGACAGATGTTCTGGTGATATGAGGAATGTTGGGGTAAGTTAGAGGTCTCCTCATAAACAATGAGGGGGTTTGTGGGCCTCCTTCCCATTCCTACTAAAGGTAGCATTAGGGCTAAATGAAGGATTATCTTTTCAGGAGTACCATTTAAGGACTATGACTATACTTCATTTGATTCTTATAATACCTCCAGACTTCATTTTTCTACATTTCATCATCCTTCTGTATTTAATCATTCCTTCAATTAGAAAGAATACTACCCAGTTACGTAGTCTGAGTAGTAATTTTCTTAGTGACTTGAGTAACACTTAACATAGATTTCAAGGTATCTACCTCAGGTAAAGGAGAAGACATTCAAAAGATTGATTCAGTAACTATTAAACATTAAAGAAGTAGAAGAGAAGGGAAATTAAAAACAAAATTCCATGTCCACACTCTAGACATCACTACAAAATATGACTTTCTATATTTAGCTTTTGCATTTAGAGACAATAGAGATTTTATTCTAATAAGAGATGATACATTATAAAAGAACGAATCAACTCTGAACTGTAGCAAATAGTATTTGCCAAAGCAAAACATACCTAGAATCATTTCACTTTTTCTCAGGTTGTCAAATCAGTGTTTGTGACGAATGATTTAAGTATTTATTTCATGTGTAATTTTCAATTTTGGTAAATGCATCTTTCCATCTTCACTATGAAATATGAATTTTTAAAAATATATACAAACACATGAAGTAATGACAACAAAATAAATATCCAATTAATTAGATAGTTGTTTGTCTTACACAAGTATCTAATCCAAGAACATTGCAATTAGTTGTGACGAGTCTAAGAAAGTCAGTTGCAAATTACTATGTCTTTTTATATAAATGAATGTGACACATAGTCACATTACTTTATCTTGCCTTACAAAAGCACTTCATAACCATTTTGCTGGTCTTAGATGTTTTCTACTTTTCAGAACTTACATTTTAACTTACTATGTTTATTATTTTCTGCTAACTTTACTAATCTTTTAAAATTCTGGTTTTTTAAAAAGATTCTATGTATTTATTTGACAGAGATCACAAGTAGGCAGAGAGGGAGGCAGAGAGAAAGGAGGAAGCAGGCTCCCCACTGAGCAGAGAGCCCAATGTGGGGCTCTATCCCAGGGCCCTGGGATCATGACCTGAGGCTTTAATCCACTGAGCCACCCAAAATTTTGTTTTATTCAGTTTTATTCAGATATAAAGAATATCAATGTGTGTGTGTGTGTGTGTGTGTGTGTTGGGGCAGAATTTACAAAACTGGCTAGAAAAGTCATTTGATTTTAAAAGCTAAAACAAATTGGCTGTACCTATTTCTTTTGCAGTTAATTGCAGGGATATTTTGGTGTACTTTTTGAGGCTGAGTGAAGAGTTTTTATTTCTTGCTATACTGATCTCTCTTTATTGAACTTTAGCAAGGAACAATGCTGGACACTACAAATACACAATTCTTATACTATATATTTGCTATATAGCTGAGAAATGTCTGAGTGTGCATGTGTGTGCCCATTTATTTATGAGGATGTAATGAGACAGTTATAAGTGTTTAATAAGGCAGACAAAAGAACATATCATCACAAAGGATGAAGAGTTTCATTGGGTTTATCTTCCAAGTTTTAAATCTCATAAAATGTTTTTCCCTTTGCCTTTATATTCATTTTACTGTAAATAAATCTGGATTAGATTTTATGAACTATTTTCTGTGAACAAGGACATTCTGTTAGTTCTTAAAAATATTCTGTCAAATTAGGGAAATAAGAATTCCATTTAAATGTGTTAACAAAATAATAGATTAAGTGAAGTTGCTTTTAACTAAATATCACATAATCTACTTTCCCTGGATTAGTTCTCTTTTTGGAACTTTTCATCAGAACAAGGTATTGGCAAAGAACATCAAGCAATTTTTAGCATAGTAATACTACTCATCTGAGACTTAGTCCAATAATGTGTAATCTATGTGAAGAAGTGTAAGATTCTAGGTATATAGAAAATTTTATATTAATTAGAAGTTGAATTTAAAGTATTAGTTAAACTTCTCCTTGATGTTCTGGGACAAACTTGTAGCTATAGTTTTGTAAGGAAGTCTCAAGGACACTGATGGTCATCGAGTTACTTCCTCTGACAAGGTTTTATGTATTTAAAGAAATAATGATTATGAAGAGTTTTCACAGTATGAGAATATCCCTTTGGGGGAACACATGTAAGTGAAACTAGATTTAAGAAAAGGAAGAGAAAAACATTGTTCCTTGTGTTACATAGTATATAAGGTTATACAGATAGCATATTATATAGGATAATATGGAAGGAAGATCCTCCTGCTTTTATTCATTTATGTATTTTATTTTATTTTTATTTTTCAGAAGATTATATTTATTTGACACAGAGAGAAAGAGCACAAGTAGGAAGAGAGGCAGGCAGAGTGAGAGGAAGAAGCAGGCTCTCTGCTAAGCAGGGAGCCCAATGTGGGACTGGATCCCAGAACCTTGGGATCATGACCTGAGTCAAAGGCAGACACTTAACTGACTGAACCACCCAGGTCCCCCTCATTTATGTATTTTTTAAAAATGGAACAGAGGGTCTTCCTGCTTTTAGACTAGGATGCAGAAAGCTAGAAAGCTCAAAGGTTTTGTTTCCATTCTAACAAAGAGAAAAGGATGGATAATATATAAAATCATAACTTCTTTTGTGCCTATTGCAGAGTTATTCATAAGACCACAAACTAGCCTGAAATCTAAACAAGGTAATGTTAACAGGTGCCTCATGGAAGAGGAAAGGTATAAATACTGGATCATCTGTGACAGTGATAAGAAAAAGAAGCTGGGACCTCAACAGGAATAGATAAGAAGAATTCGAGTAAAATGTCAATGAATGGGTAAAGACTGAGTGTTGCCTTGTGTGACAGTATAAAGCTTTGGACATCATAGGCACAGAGGAAGGTCACCCTCAATTTCTGGTTTTTCTCTGTGGCCCTCACTGTGTACTCATGAGAAAGATTGTGGGTAGGGTAAAAGATTAGAGTCTTCCTTACATTACAAGCCTGGAGGAAAGGGGTGTCCATTACAAGGGGAAAGGCATGAAGCCCCATCTGTAAAGATCAAAAGCCTTTAGATGCTGGAGAAAGGGTGAAAAACGTACGTTGCCCTAGAGTGCAGGGACAACACTTTGCCTGAGAAAAGATGAATAAGGGACGCCTGGGTGGCTCAGTTGGTTAAGCAGCTGCCTTCAGCTCAGGTCATGATCCCAGCATCCTGGGATCGAGTCCCACATTGGGCTCCTTGCTCTGCAAGGAGCCTGCTTCTCCCTCTGACTCTGCCTGCCACTCTGTCTGCTTGTGCTTGTGCTCACTCTACCTCTCTCTCTGACAAATAAATAAATAAAAATAAAATCTTAAAAAAAAAAAAAGAAAAGATGAATAAGAAAAACAAAATACCTTTTAGATAATAAGGGAGATGAGAAGGTCACAATCCTATACTTAGCAGCTTGAGATTTCCTACAGGAGAGAGAGAGAGGATTATTGAAACAGCTTCACTCTTGAGACTATATAGATCTTGCCTAAATCTAAGGTTGAACCAGAACAACAGAAATGTCCCTGTCCACCACATCCACTCTCATAGCACTGAGCAAGAGCAATATCTGTCCACAGAGTTGACAGACCATATCTGAAGCTCAGAAACACACCAAGATTGTATTGTTGAGGGAGAAGGTGGATCATTGAGAAAAATCTTCTGGCAAGCAAAACCCTGTTCAAAGCATAAATTAATTTCAGAATAATTTAATCCAGTGGGAACCAAAGAAAATAAACAAAAACCCAGCTTAACTCCTGATGGAACTGACACATCCCCCCACACTGAAGGCCAAGCAGAAGAAGCATGCTCTTTTTCAGACATAAATACTACTCGACCGTTGTATACCCTAGGTCTGACAATCAGTTAAAAAATACAAGAGGGATGCCTGGGTGGCTCAGTTGGTTGGACGACTGCCTTCAGCTCAGGTCATGATCCCGGAGTCCTAGGATCAAGTCCCTCATTGGGCTCCCAGCTCCACAGGGAGTCTGCTTCTCCTTCTGACCTTCTCCTCACTCGTGCTCTCTCTCAATGTCTCTCTCTCAAATAAATAAAATCTTTAAAAAAAAATACAAGAAACAACACACACATACAAAATAAAAAGAAATAAAATCCACTCTCAAGTGACAAAGCAATAAAATCAGAATCAGACATGTCTCAGACATCAAAACTATAAGAAAGGGATTATGAAATAATTATAATTGATACATTAAACAGAAGAGTTGAAAAGATGAACACAAATGAACAGATAGCAAATTTTAGCAGAGATGGAAACTAAAAGAAATTGTCATGTAGGGAATAAGAAAGTCTAGAAAGCATGCATTTGATGGTTTCATCAGTACTCAAAAGGAGAACCAACAAACTTGAATCTCAGTCAGTAGAAATTGCCCAAAGTAAAATTCACAGCAAAGAGGAATGTAAAAAGCAAAATTTAACATCCAAGATTTAGCAAGATCTAAAACCTCTTTGTGTCTGGATTCTGAGAATGAGAAAGACAGGCAAAAGAAATACTTGAAGAAATAATGTCCAAGAATTTTCCAAAGTAAAGCAAGACACCAAACCAGTGACAACACCAACAAAATAAAAACATATCTTCCCTCTCCACCATATTTGCAAGGCCAGTGAGTTCAAATTGATGAAAACCAAAGATAACTAGAATATCTTGAAGACAGCCATAAAGGGGGAAACTCATTATGTTCAGAGGAACAAATATAAAAATTACACATGAGAAAACCCAAAAGACTCCAGCAAACAATTGCTAGAAATGATACATGAATTCAGCAAAATAGCACACCACAAAATCACACACCACCAAAACTGTTGCATTTCTACACAGCAATAATGAAGCAGCAGAAAGAGACATCAAAGAATCTATCCCATTTACAATTGCACCAGAACCCATAAGATACCTAGGAATAAACCTAAACAAAGCAATAGAAGATTTGTACTCTAAAAACTATAGAACACCTATGAAAGAAATTGAAGATGACACAAAGATATGGAAAGACATCCCATTCTCATGGACTGGAAGAACAATTCTTGTTAAAATTTCTAAACTACCTGAAGCAATCTGTACATTTAATGCAATCCCTATCAAAATACCATCAGCACTTTTCACAGAGCTAGAACATACAATCCTAAAATTTGTATGGAACCACAAAAGACCCCAAATAGCCAAAGCAGTCTTGGAAAAGCAAAGCTGGAGGCATCATGATACAATACCTCCAGCTATGTACAAAGCGTCTACAAAGTAGCCATCAAGGCAGTATGATCTTGGCACAAAAACAGACACATAGATCAATAGAACAGAATAGGAAACCTAGAAATGGACCCCAACTATATGGCAACTAATCTTTGACAAAGCAGGAAAGAATAGCCAATGGAAAAAAGACAAACTCTTCAACAAATGGTGGTGGGAAAACTGGACCACTTTCTTACATCATTCACAAAAATAAATTCAAAATGGATGAAAGACCTAAATATGAGACAGGAAACCATCAAAATCCTAGAGGACAACACAGGCAGCAAACCTGCTGACATTGGCCTTCAAACTTCTTCTTAGGCGTTTTGTTAGAGGCAAGGGAAACAAAAGCAAAAATGAACCATTGGGACTACATCAAGATGAAAAGCTTTGGCACAGTGAAAGAAATTATCAACAAAACTAAAACACAGCCTGCAGAATGGGATAAGACATTTGCAAATGACATATTTGATGAAGGGTTGTATTCCAAATCTATAAATAACTTATCAAACTCAGTACCCCAAAAACAAATAGTCCAGTTAAGAAATGAGCTAATCAAAATATATCAGTCAGAGAAAGACAAATACCATATAATTTCACTCATATGTGGAATTTAAGAAACAAAACAAATGAACACAGGGAAAAGGGGAAAAAAAAAAGGACAGAAGCAAACCATAAGAGATTCTATTTTTTAATTTATTTTTTAAATTTCTTTTCAGTGTACCAGAATCCATTGTTTATGTACCACACCCAGTGTTCCATGACCATAAGAGATTCTTTTTTTTT
>NC_081557.1:112758390-112768959 GCF_022355385.1 Mustela nigripes | reverse complement strand
CCCCACTCACGATTTTGGATCTCTTCTAATTTGGTTAAAGCATATTTTCCTGGGGTTGTTGCCACCCTTTTAGTATTTTACTTGCCCCTTCATTTAGTCTTATCTGGACAAAATGACAAGACGTAAAAATTCAACACAAAAAAAAGAACAAGAGGCAGTACCGAAGGCTAGGGACCTAATCTATACAGACCATAAGAGATTCTTAATGATAGAGAACAAGCTGAGGGTTGATGGTAGGAGGAGGATGGGGGATGCGGTATTAAGGAGGTCACTTGTGATGAGCACTGGCTGTTATAGGACAGTAATAAATTACTAAATTCTACACCTGAAACCAATATTACTCTGTATGCTAACTAACTAGAATGTAAACAAAAACTTGAAACAAACAAAAAAGAACTCCCCATGATTCCTTATCAGAAACCTCTTTAAAGTTCTAAGGAAAAATGGTATGAGGCACAAATTCTATACTAGTGAAATATTTTTCAGAAATTAAAGAGAAATATATTTTTTAAACAAATAGAAATGAGAAATTTTATTACCAGCAGATGTGCATGCACTCTGGTAAAATTTTAAGCAAGTTCATCAGTAGAAATAATATAAGGAAGATAAAAATCAGATGTACACAAAAAATTAATATCACCATCAACACATAAAATGATATAAAATATTTTGGCTTATTTTAAACTTCTCTAGTAGAAAATTGAGTACAGGTAAAAATAATAGCAAAGTGTTGTGAGTTTATAAAATATAAAAGTAAAAATGTATCTAAAAAGTAGTTCAAACCACTGGAAAGAAGTATTAGTAACATTTTGTTGTAAGGATCTTACAGTACATGTGAAGATAGACTGTAATCAAGTAAAGAATTAAATATGTGTATTATAAACCTTATGAAATCATTAAAAGGATTTGAAAAAAACAGTAAAACTAATCACTTTGTTATGGAGAGCTATTAGAATTTATTAGAACTATAAAATATAAAACTAATCCATAATCAAGAAGAAAATTAGAGAAATGAGACAAAGGAACAATGGAGCAAATTTTTAAAAAATACTAGCAAACTTTTGGCAGATTTGGGTTCAACCAAATCAACTACATGGCATTTAAATGTTTTATATATTTAGATCATCAGATTTGGTGAAATAGTAAAACCCAACTATGTATCATCTGTAAGAAACCCATTTTAAATACAACGATATATATAAGTTAAAAGTTAAAAAGTGGGAAATGAAATAACATGTCAACATGAATCAAAACAGAACTAGAATAATCACACAAGTATAAGGAAAAAATAGATGTATAATAATATTACTTAGGATAAAGAAGGACCTTATATAATGATAAAAGATTAATTCATGAAGAAGAAATCACAATTTTAAATATGACAAAGCTTCAAATCACATGAATAAAGAATCATAAAGCATATAGAATATATCAATCTACAATTATCTGTCATAATTGATTAAAAATAAGTAGATAGGAAATAAGTAAGAACATAGAATGCTGAATCAGCATTACCAATTAACTAACCTAATGAACATTTATAGAACTCTACTTATTTATTTATTTATTTATTTACTTTTTAAGATTTTAGTTAATTATTTGAGAGAGAGAGAGAGTGAGAAGAAGTACCCCTGCTGAGCAGAGAGCCTAATGTAGGTCTCGATTCCAGGGTTCTGGGATCATGACCTGAGCCACTTAACTGACTGAGCCACCCAGGAGCCTTCATAGAACTCCTGAACCAACAGAAGAACACACATTCTTTTCATGTGCACATAGAACATTTATGAAGGTAGACAGAATGCTGGGTCATAAAGCAATCCATAAGAAATTTAGAATAACTGAAATAATGTGAAGTATAGTTTCTTTTTTTTCAAGGTTTTATTTATTTGAAAGAGAGAGAGAGCAGAGCATAAGCAGAGGGGAGAACCAGAGGGAGAGGAACAAGCAGACTCCCTGCTGAGAAGTAAGCCTGTTTTTTGGCTCAATCCCAGGACTCCAAGATCATGACCTGAGCCACAGGTAGATGTTTAGTGGACTGAGCCACCCAGGTGCCCCCAATATATTTTCTGATTATAAAGAATTACATTAGAAATCAACAACAGAGGGGCACCTGGGTGGCTCAGTGAGTTGAGCTTCCAACTCTTGATTTCAACTCACATCATGATGTCAGGGTCAGGAGATGGCAGGCTCCAATCTCAGTGCAGAATCTGCTTGTCCCTCTCCCTCTGCTTCTCCCCCTGTTCTTACTCATGTTCTCTCTCCCTCACTCGCTCTCAGTCTCAAATAAATAAATAGAAAAAAAATCTTAAAAAATCAATAAAAGAAAGTTGTATGAAAGATTTCTAAGCATTTATAAAATAAAAAACACATTTCAAAAAAAGACATGGGTCTATAGGGAAATTATAAAGAATTGAAAATATGTTTTGAATTAAAATACTATGAATCAAATCTGTGGGTTGAAAATAGAATAGTATTTAGTAAAAAATTTATAACATTAAATATATTATAAAAGAAGTAAGATCTTTAGTCAATAATCTACTTTCATTAAGAAAATAGAAGGAAAAAAGAAGGTAAATTAAGTCCAAAGCAGGCAAATAACATTATACTGATAAGAGAAAAATAATCTAATTTCAAAGAGAAAAACACTAGAGAAAAATCAAGGAAACTTTTGATTCTTTGAAATGATCAACAATCATATATTAAGGGGAAAAATGTTAAATGATAAATAACCATTATCGGAATTAAAAGATGAGAACACAACCAATCCTAGAAATATTAAAAGGACAACATTATGGCATTATAATGAACAACTTTATGTTCATAAACTTAACAATTTAGGTGAAGTTGAGAAATTCATTGAAGACACAGTTTACCTTGTTCTTTCATTTGGAAAATATTCCTCTGTTTCCTCATTCTGTTCAACTCTATGTATTAGATGAAACAGTTACCTCTCCAAATCTTGTAGGAGTAACTTGTACAGGAAATGAATCCTATTGTTCAATACACCATAGCTCTTTTTTGTCCCTACAACCCCTGTAATTGTCTAAGCAGCCTGGTTTATTCTTGATAGGTCCCAGCTTTTAAGGGTGTGTCAAGCCCTGGTAGTGTTCCAAGGTGAGGGATCTCAGTCAGCACCTCATTTCAGGCTGATTAGAGCTGGGCCCCTAAGCAGCAACTTTTAAAGTATGCAAATATGCACAGTCCTCTGTGACTCAATAATAATCTCTGCTGGTCTCTAGACCAGGTGATTTGAGCTCTGGAGGTGTCCTCAGAGCACAGTTTCAACACTCCAGGCTCCAGATGATGTATAAGCTCCTGTCTGGTAGGTAATAAACAGTTGTAGTGAGGCCTAGGGAGAGCACAGAAATGGCATGTCTCCTCATGCCCCCCACAAGATGCACAACAAACCTGAAGCCTGCCCCTCAGGCTAAAGCTCAAGAACAAGTAAATAGTCCTTTTACACAGGAAGTATGTTTCAGTCTGTTTTCTGTGCAGTGCCCTGAGGGTGTAGCTTGCCAAGAATGGTCTTTCCAATTGTTTCACTCTAGAGGGACCTAGCTAGGGGGCCCTCCCTAGCTATGAAAACCAGATGATCAAGGGTCATCTCCTATGTGGATTGTGTGTGCCCACAGGCTATATCAAGGCACCAGGAGAGTGCAGGATTGAGATGAGACTGCCCCCTTTACCTTTAGTGAGGCAACAGGAGAGTGCTGGACTGAGGGATGCCTGCTGGCTGTAGCTAATCCAAGCAGCGGGGTCAGCACAGGGCCAAAATGAGCTTGCCTTGTTTAGCTAGTCAGACAGCAAAAGAGTGCAGGGCCAGAAGGAGCCTACCAGCTTTAGCCTCATGGAAACAGTGGGCGTGTATTGGAGTGGGGCACTGGCAGTGCTCTGACTGTATGTACTTGCTGGTGTCAGAAATGGAGAGGGAATGTGTGAAAATGACTCCTACCAGTGCTCCTATCTCCAGAGAGAGTCTTGAGAGGACCCCGCCCCTTTGGCAGACACTTTAAGATTAGCCATGAATCTTTACAAATAGTCTAGGCATTTTTCCAACAGCTGTCTTTGTGCTGGGTCTCAGGTGAGTGAGTTGACCTTTGGGCTATTTAAGAGCAGAATGTATTTCCCACAGCCCTTTGGGTCTCCTTGATGTAAACTCTGTTGGTTTTCAAAGGCACATATATTGGGGGGCTTTTTTCTCCAATGTGGATTCCAAGAGATAGGGCACTAGCCCCTTGCTTCTCAAGAAGAAGTTCTGAATTGATGAGATCCCTCCCAATTGTGGGTCACTATGGGGTTTGTGTGTGTGTGTGTGTGTGTTTTGGGGGGCTTTTTTTGTGGGGGGTGGCAAAACTCTCTCTGCTTCTCCTACCTGTCTCAAAGTGGCCCTTTTATCCTTTCTTCTGGTGGAGGTCTTCAGCTAGTTTTCAGGTCTTTTTCAGAAAGAATTGTTCCATATGCAGCTGTAGGGGTGGTGTGTCTGCGGGAAGAAGTGAGTTCAGGATCTTCCTACACTGCCAACTTGAACAGCCCCCCAAATCCACTTCTTGAAAAATAGTAAGCCATATGTTGAGATTGACCTAGCACAGAACCATTAACATAAAAATAATAATATGTTATTTTAAAATTAATTTCTAAACTACGACATGGCTGAAATGATAAAACCAAAGTGAATTATACAGAGGCTGCATAAGGCAAGGAAGCAAAGATATCTCTGGGAGTGATAGCCATATCTGATATCCAAGAGGCTGTGTTGTTAAAGACCTCTTGAGCTGGGGATAAGACACAATTCTGTAGCCTAAGCAGACTAGGATATTGGACAAAAATTCTGTATATAAAGCCAAGACTCTCCTAGGAGAATTCATAGTTTGGCAAAGCAAAAATTAGGCAAAGCAAAAATAGAAACCACACCAATTAGACAAAGGATGGACTGACCTTTGAACGTGATGAAGTGAAAATAAGACAAAACCAAAAAGTCTTCTATGAAATTCCTATCTACAAACTAACAATCGCCTAAGCAGGGATATGAATTCATACTACCCATGTGTACCAAATAACCACAAACAAAATCATAGTTAAAAGTTTTCATAGATTAGCCGTGTCTTTTACAAATTTTCAAAACAAGAACATGTGAAAATTCTAAACTTGTGTGCTGTTAATAGGGTAGAACAAACTTTATAAATACAGAAATACAAGGAGAACTTTGTAAAAGTGTAATTTTAATATGAAATTCTGAAATTTTATGTTATATTTATATATAAATCCCATTTTGTAGCTCTATTATTTCACATTATAATTTAATCATAACAACAACCAAACACCCACCCACATACACACAAAACAGAGGCTACTGAGTGAGAGGGATTTCAGTAGGACCTGAGCTCTAGCACACTTCTCTCTGAAACTTTAGGCAAATTAAAAAGTGATAAGATAAATCTCTAAATGATGTTTCATTTGAAGCAATTTTCTAAAAATAACTGTAACCCAGAGGTCAGCTGGAATCTCTATGTTCCATGAGATACACTGAGATCGAACCTCATTCTATGCTGTAGGAGAGTCTGCCATTTTTCCCTGAGTTCATGAACATTGCTGGTCCTTGGTAACAGTGGTTATCACCTTGTCATTGCAGATGGCAATATATTTTTTTGATGGCTGAGTAATATCCCATTGTGTATGTATGTCACCTCTTCTTTATTTATTCATCAGTTGATAGATATTGGGCTCTTTCTGTATTATGGCTATTGCCAACATTGCTGCTATAAACTTTGAGGTGCCTGTGGCCTTTGAATCAGTATTTTTGTGTCCTTTGGATAGATACCTATTTATATAATTGCTGGGTCATAGGGTAGTTCTATTTTAACTTTTTGAGGGACCTCCATACTTTTTTCCAGAGTGGCTGTACCAACTTGCATTCCCACCAACAGTATAAGAGGGTTCCCTTTTTTCTGCATCCTAGCCAATATCTGTTGTTTCCTGAGTTGTTAGTTTTAGCCATTCTGATAGATGTGAGGTGGCATCTTATTATGGTTTTGATATTTATTTCCCTGATGATGAGTGATATTGACCACTTTTTCATGTGTCTGTTGGCCCTTTCATGTCTTTGGAGAAATGTCTGTTCATGTCTTCTGTGTTTGTGAAGGCAGGAACAATGTCTGATTTGTTCATACCAGCATTTTCATTGCCTTTTACTGTTTCCAGAAAGCCAATGGTGGATACTCAACAGTTTAAGACCAATAGGTGGAAAAGATACAGGGGGAATTTGTAACAATCAGAACTGCCCAGGGGCGCCTGGGTGGCTCAGTGGTTTAAGCCTCTGCCTTCAGCTCGGGTCATGATCTCAGGGTCCTGGGATGGAGCCCCATGTTGGGCTCTCTGCTCAGCAGGGAGCCTGCTTCTCCCTCTCTCTGCCTGCTTCTCTGCCTACTTGTGATCTCTCTCTCTGTGGAATAAATAAGTAAGATCTTAAAAAAAAAAAAAAATGCTGCCCAGAGATGGTATCCACTGCTTTAAGAAATAGCACCTCCCTGGTAGTATTTCTAAGAAAAACTTGCATAAGTATGTGCTGGGAATATCACAGAGGAAATCATTGACTTGAAGTGATAGAGATTGATTCTTATATTTCTCAACACAAGCTGTAAAAGAAATGTGTAAGAAATTATGTAAGAAAAGTCTGTAAGGGCTAGAAACATTTTTCCCTCTAGGGTTCCTGGGTAAAGGAAAGGAAGTGTCAGCTGATGTACTATTATCATCTTTGATTAAAGGAGAGAAATATTTTGGGGGGGATGTTTAAAACACCAGAATTAGAGAGAAGGATTGTAAAAACATGACTGATCCCTGGGGTGGTATGTCTTTTGGGATAAAACTCTATTAGAGGATGTCTAAATCCTCCAACAACTCCAAAGTCTGACTACAACAAAGAGATCATTTTCTAGATGTAAGAAAATAATAGCAAAGCCTATTTTTTTTTAAATTACATACCAGTTTTATCAATTTATCCTTTTTGAAAAAAATCAGCTCTGGCAGAAAGGTGAGGAATCCCAGCTAAAGATTAATTTAAAAATGCCCTAATAAATGATTTTTATATTCCTCAATAATGATCTCTATTCTAAAAATAACCAAAGATATACTGTGTGATCTTGTTTTAAAAAGTATTTTTAGTAGAGATGTTTTGGTCTTAGAGGTGAAACAGAAATATTACTTCTATAAGTTACTTCTATTTCCTTTCGGATTTTCGTACACTGTCTAGTTCTGCCATTTATCTTTCAATTTTTTCACCTCTTGGGACTTCATTATATGGGCTGTGTTGATGACCCTTTCCCCTGCCTTGCCCGCTGAGACCACTTGAGAATTTCTAGGTATACCCCTTTATATTATCTCTTTTTGAAATTGCTAGGGTCACATCTTTGACACAATCATCTCCAACTTCTGTGCTTTGCTCTTTCTGAAAGAGTTATCAGCATTTGCTCTTTTATCACATTTGACCTAGTTCTTTCTAGCTAGTAACCCTCTTTTTCTTATGTTTTCCATCTTTGACTTATTCTGCTTCTTGACATTTCAGAATGTGCACTTTGCTTTCCAGACAATAGGTGGTGTTGACATATGATGCAAATATGGAGTTTCTTTTCATGGCATATAAGTGCGTTCTTTTTTTTTTTTTTTCCTTGTTTCTGACTCCCCAATCCATTTCAATATAACATTGAGGCATGCTGATGTCTCTTCCTCTACTTTCCAATAAAATTAAAATTATAATTAACTTAATTTTGCAGGTAATATTGAACTAGATTTTCTTTAGCTATCCATGAAGGTATCAAAAACTATTACTCAATATTTAGAAAAATTTTCTCTTTCTAGTCTTATTTAATGATTGGAAGTGAAAGCATTCTTAGTTTATAATTATTATATCTGCTTTTACTACCTCAATGCATATATACACAAACATAAATGTATATGTATACACACATATATAGGAGACTTCAGAAATAATCCTTTAATATATAATTTTTTAAAAATATTTTTAAAAGAATACTCAATTAGAGATGTGATTAGTCAGCCATTCTAAACAGGTTTATGAATTTGCTATTGTTCAAGATGTAGGAATTTGTATATTTATGACAATATTGTATGCTAACTATTATAAATTAAAATATGACCAAAAATGAGTTAAAATTTAGGAAATGTCACTTTTTTAAACTTTGCTAGTTAACAAATTTCAATTATGGAAATAAAAATAATATACAATTTAAGGCTTTTTTCAACTTATGCAAAATTTTCTCTAGTATTTTTAAATTTAATCTCAAGACAATTAAAGGCAGTGAGTAAAATTGATTATAGTCATAATTTATTTTACTGTAGTTCATGTGTATAAAAATAGCAATCAACCTTCACAATTTTGAAAATAAAATACCAGTATGAATATTAATTTAGGTTAACCTTTTGAGATTACAAATATACAAATATAAATCTAAGTAATATATATTAACAAGCTGCTCAGCACTTGACTTTCAATATCTGAAATATAATAATTGCTTTTTTATAATTTAAATAATAGTGTATTCATAAATGTTTTGTGTCCAAATGCTACTTGTATGCTTTTTAGTCTATTAAAACTATGAAAATATGTGATTGTTCCTATGCACAAAGAGTGACTAATAACTAATAAATCTGATTGTGAAATTTGCACAACTGAGATATTTTATACAGTTTGCACTTGTTTTACTGTGTGTATTTAATGGAACTTTGTACAAGTTTCCTTCAGTACAAATACAAACCTTTTTAACATTTCAAGTTTTAACCATTTTATGATTTTTTACTTATTTTGAAAACTGGAAAATTTAATAAAAGGCAAGAATAATATTCCAGATCTTATATTATAGACCAAGAGTAGTTTTTAGATGATGTTTCAAAAACTAAAAGAAAGTTCAATTTAGTGCAGGTAGTTTAACTTCATAGCCAAGGACAGAAAGGATACATGATTCTTTGTAGTGAACTCTATATACTCCAGTAACAATATATTACTGTTAATTTGAGGTTGAGTGAATATCAGACAATGTTAGCACAACTCCATCCTTCACTTCTAAAGACATCCTTCTGTTGATTTGAGCTGCATCAAAGATTACAGTAGAAATTGAAGCACTAGTAAGTAGCTTCTTCTTAGACAAAAATATGTGAATTGTCCTTCTGGGAATATTTAATGTCAAAATTCAATACAATGTTTCTCCCCTATGACTTGACTATGACCAAACGTATACTGTGGAGAAGACTGGCCACTTGCCGTCATACCTGCTTTGTTGCAGCTCACAAAAGAAGAAAGAAAGAAAGAAAAAGAAACAAAGAAAGAAAACATAGGATAAATTTAAAGTTTCTTCTAGTAGTAAAATCCAGTTCAAGATCCAAAGTTTTACTTGAAAAAGGGATGTGACCTTATTGCCCTAGGGTGAGGCAGTCAAGTTGCAAGGTAAATGTAATAGGCAGTCTGAAATGAAGTATATTTTCATATCTCTGCCAAAAACACTAGCAAAACAAGAAAAAAAATAGATATGTTTTTAGAAATCATTAATTTCCACAGACTGTAAGAGATACATAAAACAAAGTGATTGTATCTGGAGACAAGATGGCGGGGAAGTAGGAGGAGGCACCCTTTCAACCTGCACCCTAAAGTGAGCTGATTACCTTCCAAGGAAATCCGATCACCCACGAAATCTGCCTGAGATCAGAATTATACACGTCTGGATCTCTACCAGAGCAGAAGACGCCAGTGGGCAGGTAAAGCAGAGTGGGAAAGTCGGACTGATATCTGAAGATAAACAAAAGGGGGAGGGAGCCACCAGAGGCAACCCATTGGAAAGTAATATCACAATACAAGAGTGCCCTGCATCTGGGGACCAGCATTAACTCCGGAGTCTGGTAGAAAGCACTCAAAAAGAGCAAAGGATCACAGGGGGGAAATTGCGGGAATCGGGGTGTTAGGGTCAGGGGTTTAAGTCCCCAGACCCAGGACAGCCACCCCTGGCACAGAGCCAGAGAGAGTGCAGCAGAGAAACCAGGTCTTGGTCCCTGAACCACCAGCACGCCTGAGAGCGCATGGCGCCCGGCTCCCATGAGGGGCTGGGAGCCTTGCCAGCCAACAGAAGCACAGCCTTTTTGCAGTCCCAACATGCATGCCCTGCTGTGCCATCAGAATCTGAGTCGTGCCCCGTGCCCTCCCCTGAGAGAGGTGTGCACAGGCGCCAGTCCAATGCTCTCAGACCGGAAAGGCCAGGCACTCCCAGCCAGGGCTAGCAGGAAAATCTCAGTGTGCGATCACTGCTTGGAACTTCTCTGGCAAGTTTTGGGTACACTCAAAAAATCCTGAGTACCCAGGGACCGCGACTGGGAACCTGCTCTGCCAGTGGCCAAGGGGGGATTTATTTGGGCTCTGCAGCCAGACTGAGACTTCTCTCTGAGAGGGAGGTCAGGGTGCAGTTTGTTTTCCTCTATACCTACAAAAACCATCAAAAGCGGTCAAGGTGAGAGAGAAAAACAAAAGTGAACAAATATAAAAACCTCCAGAGAACAAAAGCCTGAGAAAAA
>NC_081557.1:112678458-112748390 GCF_022355385.1 Mustela nigripes | reverse complement strand
TGTACTCCAATGTTTATAGCAGCAATGGCCACGGTCGCCAAACTGTGGAAAGAACCAAGATACCCTTCAAAAGACAAATGGATAAGGAAGATGTGGTCCATATACACTATGGAATATTATGCCTCTATCAGAAAGGATGAATATCCAATTTTTGTAACCACATGGATGGGACTGGCAGAGATGATGCTGAGTGAAATAAGTCAAGCAGAGAGAGTCAATTATCATCTGGTTTCACTTATTTGTGGAGCATAACAAATAGCATGGAGGACATGGGGAGATAGAGAGGAGAAAGGAGTTGGGGGAAATTGGAAGGGGAGGTGAACCATGAGAGACTATGGACTCTGCACAGTGAAGGAAATATTTTAGAAAACTAAAAGGCAACTAAAAGACATCTGATAAAGGTTTAGTATCCAAAAATCTATAAAAAACTTACCAAACTCAACACCTGAAAAACAATTCAGTTAAGAAATGGGCAGAAGACATAGACAGTTTCCAAAAAAGACATCCATATGGCCAATAGACACACAAAAAGATGGGGTGGGGTGGGAGGTCAGGATACCAGGTGGTGGGTATTATAGAGGGCACGGATTGCATGGAGCACTGGGTGTGGTACAAAAACAATGAATAATGTTATGCTGAAAATAAATTAAAAAAATTAAAAAACAAAACAAAACAAAATAAAGTGATTGTACCTTCTGTTCAGTGAGGGCAGTGATCCTGGCACCTGCCCAGATCTAATAGGACTAACTGAAAGTCTCAGACACCAAGAATTATTCATATTATTCATGAGTAACCCTAGGCAAAAAAAAAAAAAAAAAAAAAAAAAAAAAAAGGCATAAAATAAAATGTGAAAATAGTGTACTTTCTTAGTAGGCAGTGATCATACATGTGCCAACTGCACTGGACAGTACTAATGTATTCCTAAAATTTTTTGCCTAATGAAAACTTTACAAATGATAGAATCTAAAGTTTTACATGATGTTTATTTCAATACATATAGAATGCTTGACACCTTAAAGAAAAAAGGGATTTTTAAAAATTTTTTTTTATATTTTTGACATGAAGGGAAAAATTTTCTCAAGTTCAGCTCAGCACTTTTTGGCATTAAGATTGGACATCTTGGTAAGATTCCTGGTAAGTCTTATTCTAGCTCTGCCCCTTATAGGTGTGGGACACTGGAAAATTACCAAACTTGTTGGGTCTTCATACTTTTTATGTTAAAAAAATATGAATTGGATTTTATAGTCTTTTGGTTTCTTTCTGTAATAAGAGTATACTGATTTCTATCCATTCATAGCTACACTCTCCAAAGAAAAGAGAGATGGCAGTAATTGTAGTCTTAGGGATATTTGCCCCTTTCAGATTTAGATCGAACTATGACAGGCATACATGGATTTCCTTGTTTCATACTCATTCAAGCCATTTCTAGCTTTCTTTTCTAGTCTGTGAAATTGAAGAAGCAAATACTTTTCCAGACTCCCTTTCACTTATAATCTTCATCTACATCCATATAAGTCTCTATATATCTATCTGCTTATCTAGCTCTTTGTTCAGGTATTTACAGCTGTGAGTTTTTATAAATACCCAACTCTAATCAAACTCGACAAAATTTATTCTAGCCTTTCCCTTTTTCATGGTAACTCCTGTCTGCGGCCATGGAAAACTCTGATCCCATTACCTTGACTATCTGTACTTAATTGTTCATACCTCCTTATGTCACCAAACTCACAAGCTGCTTACTGAGTCCCAACAACCTCCTCAGCCCCATACCTCTTGGCTCCAAATACTTCCTGCCTCCTCTCCTGTCTTAGTCCAACATGGCCCACCAGACTCAGAAGGAGAGACAGAAGGAGTTATCAGATATATAAAGATCAAATTAGCTAAAAGAATAGATAACAGGAGTCCCATTTGCAGCTAGCTCTAGTCATGTAAATAAGTACTGATTGATTTAATGTAAATGTAATTTGTAGTTTCCAGAAAGTCTACCTAAAAGGTGGATTAAAACACTTTTTTCAGTGTATCTTCTAATCACCCTTTGAGATCTATTTCCACTTTTTCCCAACCCTCTCTCTGAGCCAGAAGTTGACTTGTACAGACTACCTCATAGGGCTAACTTTCATTCTTTAGTTTCCAAATAACAATAGGAAACCCTGATAGAAGACTACAGAGAATGAAAATGATGTCATTATTTTTCTTTTCCCAACTGCCTTTTATGTAGTAGCCTATGTGCCTACTGACTTTAAGTCACTGCTCTCCTAATTATCTCCTACATCTCTCTCCTTCTGTGTTTCAAGAATTGTTTATTCCACTCATTCTTTCAAGTGTTAAAGACGGTAGTAACTGTTAAATATATCCTGGGAGGATACACTTTAGCTTGTTTTGCCTAAACCCTTCCCATGCACTTTTTAAGGTCCCTTTAATAAATCTATTTGTGATTATCCTAATTTGAGAGCACCATCTGTTCCTGCTGGGACTTATTGATTCTTTGATATCAAAGTAGACCCAGGAAACAGACCACCGAAACAGATGATACAATTACATTGCTCTTGTATTAAAGGAGCACAAGGAAAATCAGTTTGCTGAAAGGATATGGTTAATCCATATACTCAGGTGACTTCAAGTTTTCTGAAGTTATAAGCCTTAGCATAGGATGTATTGCTATACTATGGTTGCTATGGCAGCAGTTATGGTGATAAAGATGGTATGATCACTTTACTTTTTATAGCCCTAGAAACAATCCGTAGGGAAAAAGGGAAATTAATATCTATAAACATACAATTAAGAATACATGAGCCATGTATTCTTAAACCCAAAGGTCCAAATGAAATCTTTGAAGCCACAGAATATTTAAGCTGGATTCCAAACCTAGGGCATGATGACTGACTGGCAAAATCCCATTAAATTCTTAACGCAAGCATGCCACTTACTTTTTTAATTTAAATTTTACTCAGTTAACATACAGTGCAATATTGGTTTCTGGATAGAATTCAGTGATTCATCACTTACACAGAACACCCAGTGCTCATTACAAAAAGTGCCCTCTTTAATATCTATCACCCATGTACCATCTCTTATGCTAAGGTAAAAATTTGGTGGGAAA
Organism: Mustela nigripes; assembly: GCF_022355385.1. Taxonomy (NCBI): domain Eukaryota; kingdom Metazoa; phylum Chordata; class Mammalia; order Carnivora; family Mustelidae; genus Mustela; species Mustela nigripes. The sequence goes on along the minus strand of NC_081557.1, from coordinate 112,745,290 downwards.
GAAGTGAGATCCAGATACATGGAATGAAAGCATTTGAATAGACTCAAATAACTTGTAGAATTTTATTCTCTAAATTTCCCTGAAAATATTTTGCTGGCAGAGGCAGCCCTGTCACTTCCTCTCTACTCTGAGGAAATCATCACTCCTCTGTATAAAAGTCTTTCAGTCACTGGGGCACTTACCTTTTAAGTTGGTGCCATTTTTCTCAGGTCCCATCCCCAACACAGTTTTTTTCAGGCCCATAATGAAATATAGATGCTAATAGAATATAGACAGTGTAGTGCAAGGTCTTCTTAAAAAAAGAGTGATTTAAGAATTTAAAGAATGATGAGATAATATCAATCAATATTGTTATGTACCGGAGACTATGTGTAGGAGTGAAATCTAAGGTTCAAACCAGATAAATTTATTGGCCAGGGTGCATTCACACAGAGCTAATGATTTATTATCGTGCAATCTTCTGTGGGGGAGTGACATTACAATCTAGTGATGTGGCTAATTAATCCTTAATTCAATGATGGGCATAATAAACATGACTAACTTGGTATCATTGCAGCTTTCCTCTGTATCTTATAAGGGAAAATGTGTAAAGATTTATGAAATATTGGAATGGGCCATTTATTGCTTACTTATCCACTAACTACACTCTGAACCCTTGGGAGATGCTCTATCACATTTTTTTTTTAATTTTTAATTTTTTCAGCTTAATAGTATTCATTACTTTTGCACCACACCCAGTGCTCCATGCCATCCGTGCCCTGTCCAATACCCACCATCTGGATCCCCCAACCTCCCACCCCCCACCCCTTCAAAACCCTCAGATTGTTTTTCAGAGACCATAGTCTCTCATGGTTCACCTCCCCTTCCAATTTCCCTCAACTCCCTTCCCCTCTCCATCTCCCCTATTTGTTATGCTCCACAAATAAGTGAAACCATATGCTTGACTTATTTCACTCAGCATCATCTCTTCCAGTCCCGTCCATGTTGCTACAAAAGTTGGGTATTCGTCCTTTCTGATGGAGGCATAATACTCCACAGTGTATATGGACCACATCTTCCTTATCCATTCATCTGCTGAAGGGCATCTTGGTTCTTTCCACAGTTTGGTGACTGTGGCCATTGCTGCTATAAACATTGGGGTACAGATGGCCCTTCTTTTCACTACATCAGTATCTTTGGGGTAAATACCCAGTAGTGTAGTGGCAGAGTCATAGGGAAGCTCTATTTTTAATTTCTTGAGGAATCTCCACACTGTTCTCCAAAGAGGCTGCACCAACTTGCATTCCCACCAACAGTGTAAGAGGGTTCCCCTTTCTCCACATCCTCTCCAACACATGTTGTTTCCTGTCTTGCTAATTTTGGCCATTCTAACTGGTGTAAGGTAGTATCTCAATGTGGTTTTAATTTGAATCTCCCAGATGGCTAGAATTTTTTTCAAATAACTAAATTTTATTTGAGTATCATTGACACGCAATATTGCATTAGTTTCAGGTGCACAAATGGTGATCCAACTTCTCTATACAACATGATACAATATGCTGTGTTTACCACAAAGTATAGCTGTCATTTATCACCATACCATGTTTACAATGCCTGATTATATTCCCTATGCAGAGCCTTTTATTCCTATGATTTATGTTTTTTACCTCTTTAAAAATTTAATTAACATATATTATTTGTTTCAAGGGTACAGGTCTGTGATTCTTCAGTCTTATGTAAAATCATCAGTGCTCATTACAACATATACCCTCCCCAATGTCCATCACCCAGTTACCCCATCTCTCTGCCTGCCCCCTCCAGCAACCCTCCATTTGTTTCCTGAGATCAAGAGTCTCTTATGGTTTGTCTCCCTCTCTGGTTTCACTTTATTTTATTTTTTCCTCTTTCCCTATGATCCTCTGCCTTGTTTCTTAAATTTCACATATGAGAGAGATATATGATTGTCTTTCTCTGATTGATTTATTTTGCTTAACATAATAACTTCTAGTTCCATCCAAATCATTGCAAATGGCAAGATTTCACTTTCAGATGGCTGTGTAATATTCCATTGTTTGTATGTGTGTGAATCACATCGCATATTATATATATATATATATATACATATATATATATATATAACATATATATATCTTCTTTATCCATTCTTCTATCAGTGGACATCTAGGCTCTTTCCATAGTATGGCTGTTGTAGACATTACTGCTATAAACATTAGGGTGCAAGTGCCCCTTCCAGATCACTACATTTGTATCTTTGGGGTCAGTACCCAGTAGCAGCCACCCTACCACCCAGAATATTAGATTTTTAAAATATCTTTTTTCATTTTTAAAGATTTTCTTTATTTCCCAGACAAAGATCATAAGTAGGCAGAGAGGCAGGCAGAGAGAGAGGGAGAAGCAGGCTCCGTGCTGCACAGAAACCCCAATGTGGATCTCGATCCCAGGACTCTGGGATCATGACCTGAGATGAAGGCAGAGACTTTAACACACTGAGCCACCCAGGTGCCCCAGAATATTAAAATTTTTGAAGAGCTCTGTAATAGTTGTCCTCTTTGGACTTAAAAGGATTAAAAGCAATTCTATAATACAAATGGGTCTTCTGATTTTGGTGGGGATAAGGAATGCCAGAATTATAGAGAAAAGGTAGGAGGAGACATGTGGCAGGCCCTGAAACTGCTCTGACCCCAGGAAGACCTGGTTTCTGGAGGAACTGAAGAAAGAAGTGCCACCAGTGGCGATACAAAAGGTGAATGGATGTTGATTCCTTTTATATCCTTATTTAATGGATCTGTTCATGTGCCAACTGTAGATGAGTCATAGTGACCATACTTCCATGAAATCTTAATTATTTTGTTATACAATTTTAGCTTTATTTCTAGAATAGTAAAGACTTAATAGAAGACTGACAGCCTCTTTAGTATTTGTTCCCCCTTACAGCTTCAAAAGCTATTGACAAAACCAAGCTATATAGGATGACCCTTTCTAGTTAGTCCACCTCATCTTCACTATAGCAGCAACCTCCAATCAAAGCATAGCTGATGATTTCCTTTTTTTTTTTTCACTCAGAAGCTTTCCCATCCTCCTCTCTGCCTATGAATCTATTATGATGGCTGACTCACCAGCTATAGCAAATTCTGACTTAGTGTTATTTGTTCTTATTCAGATAGTCTTGGTTTATCTCTAGTCTTTCCAGAGGCTCCACAAATACAAGTTTTGCCCTTTACACTGCGTCAGACTGCATTCTTCACTCAGGCATGCAACCCATGGAAGCCCCTTTACCTTGTTGCCCTTGGATTACTGAGTCCATACCAAACTGGTAAATCAGCTAGTTTAATGCTCTCCTGGCATTAAATTCCTCAGTTATTTATTTTCAGTTTGGTTTTTGGATTTTGTTACTTTTTTCCATTTGCTGGGTATAATTGGTACAAACAGGCCACTTATTTTCATCCTTTTTTGTTCTCTGGTGTGCTTCCATTTTGTATGTACTAGGTAAAAATGTTGCTGGTCATGAGAAACAGAGTGCCTGGTAATACAGGTGCTATGCTTTCTACGTTAATTAAATCCTGCCAACTTTGGTCAACCTCATCCTCAGAGTAAATATGTCACACAGGTGATAATTATTCAAATAGCCCACATAGTTTCTCTATTTCCCAGCCCTTAACCTCAGTCCTTGGGATTTAAAAATAAATAAATAAATAAATAAATAAATAAATAAATAAATAATATAAAAATTCTTCCTATTCTATAATACCACCCAGTAAACTTAATAAGGCATACTAGACAGAATAATGTCCCTTCCTTAAAAATGTTCATGCCCTAATCTCTATTGCCACTAGGTCAGATTACACAACAAAGGGTGATAAAGGTTTCAGTGACAATTAAGGTTGTGAATCAGCTGACCTTAAAATAGGAAGATTATTCTGAATTATCCAGGTGAGTCCCATATAGTCACAAGGATATTTACAAGTGGGAGAAGGAGACAGCAGAGATTCAAAGGGAGGTGTTACCGTAGAATAGTGCTCAGAGAGACATACTGTTGCTTGCTTTGAAGCTGAAGAAGAAGACCAATTGCTAAGAAATGAAAAATGTAAAGAGCAGATTCTCTACTAGGGTCTTTGAACGGAATGCCACCGTGCTGATTGCTTACTTCGATTTTAGCCCTGTGAGACCCCCTACTGGACTTCAACCTACATAAATGTAAGATATTTGTGTTGTTTTAAGTCACTGAGTTTGTTAGAGCAGCAATAGAAAACCAATACATAACGAGAGAGTTGTTTTAAAAATGAAAACTATAAAATTCAATGCACACCAGGTGGACTATCTTTTTATTTTTTTTAAGATTTTATTTAATTATTTGACAGATCACAAGTAGGCAGAGCAGCAGGCAGAGGGAGATGGAGAAGCAGGCTTTCTGCCGAGCAGGGAGCCCAATGTGGGGCTTGATCCCAGAACCCTGGGATCCTGATCCGAGTCGCAAGCAGTGGCTTAACTGCCTTAACCACCCAGGTGTTCCATGGTGCACTATCTTTTGAGCTTCCAGAGAATACCTCTCTTCATAATAAGGTTTAGTCTCTTTACATATATATTTCCCTTCTCCATTATATTGGTTATTTCTTTAAATAAAGGTTATAACACTGTATTAGAAGCTCTATGGATTAAAATTTTTTACTAACATAGGAAAAAATTATCAGAGCAAAACCTATTAAAGCTGAGATAAATCCTACCAAATCTTTATCCAAATTTTCCCAATATATCTTAAGGCCAGAAGGAAAGGAAAACTTCAAACTTATATTTGAAAGCCTTATATACAAAGGCTTTGTTATATCCTCTACTAGCCCTCATTAATATTTCATCCTTTCAGTATTAAAAAGAATAGACAAAGGCATTGATTTGACCATGGCTCTGTGACCATCAACAAAATTGTTATGTCTTACTTCCCAGTAGTACCTATCAATAGGTTTTTCAGAAAGGACTATTGCCCTGAGACAAGGGAGGTAAGTCTTTGCAACTGAATCAAGGATGTGCGGCGTGTCTTTGATGGTTCCCATGAAGTGGAATTACCTGAAGTTAAATCATCTCAGGTGTCAGAACATAATGTTTTCCTAGAGCTCATCAACTAGTGACCGACCAGAAAATAGATGTATGTACAAACTGCAGGTGTGCTCTCTGTATTTGAATTGTGTATGCTTTGGAAACAAAGGGGTTTCTTATCTCTGTTAGAATCCCTATAAAAAATGTACAAGTTAAGAAACTTTTAGATATAGTCCTAATCCCTAGAGGGATGGATATTGTAAAGGTTGAGACCCCTGCAAAAGGAGATATTATGGAAACTAAAGAAATACTCTAGGAGATCATTATGCCAAACAACCAACTTTAATCACTATTATGACCCTAACTAAAATCTCAAGGGATCAGTCCATGGAGAGATTTTAAAAAGGCCATAAAAATATGAACATGTAGCTCCAAATCTAGAAATTGGAAAAATGGGTGGAATAATGCTCATATTATTTACTCAGATAACCTCTTATAAGCTCTTATGGGTTTAATTTTATTCCTCTCAAAATTCATAAGTGTCTCCTAACCTTACCCCTTCAAACCTCAGAATCTCTCTCCTCCCTTTTTTTCTTTTCTTTTCTTTTTTTTTTTTTTTTTTTTTTTTTTTTTTTTTACTTCTTGTCTTTATTTCAATCATCCTTCAACATAAGCAGATTAATTTTCTGGAAACAACTCTGATTATGTAAAACCTTTGTTCAATTAAGAATAAATTACTCATTTTGGCATTAGAAGGCTTCTATACCATAACCCCAATTTGAACCTCATCTTTTTTTATTTTTTAGACATAGAGTAGTATATTTAGTTTTTAAGTTTAATTTTATTTTTTCAGTGTTCTAAGGTCCATGTTTATGCACCATACCCAGTGTGACACTGTTACATGTAATATAGAGAACATGCTGTTTTCTAAATATTTAAAACTTTTATTGCCCATCTTGTATTGTAAAACTCCATTTCCCTATCTCCAACTTAAACTTTTTTGTGTTTTTTTTGTTTCAAGTTTTTATTTAAATTCTAGTTAGTTAACAATATTCCTTTCAGGAGTAGAATTTAGTGATTCATCACTTCCATATAACACCTGTGCTTATCACAATAAGTACCCTCCTTAATACCCATACCCTCCCATCAACCGTGTTTACTCTCTATAGTTAAGAGTCTATTTTTATAGTTTTCCCTTCTCTTCCCCCCACCCCTGCTTAGTTTCTTAAATTCTATATATGAGTGAAGTCATGGTATTTGTCTTTCTCTGATTATTTTGCTTGGCATAATACATTCTAGTTCCATCAACATCACTGTTAATGGCAAGATTCCTTTCTTCTTAATGGCCAAGTAATATTCCATTATAATGTGTGTATGTGTGTATGTGTGTGTGTGTGTGTGCGTGCACACACACCATCTTTATCCTTCTTTATCAGTTGATCAGTCAATGGACATTTGGGCTTCTTCCATAATGTGTCTGTTATTGATAATGCTGCTATAAACATTAGAGTGCATGTGCTCTTTCAAATCAGTATTTTTGTGTCCTTTGGGTATATACCTAGTATTAATTGTAGCCATTCTGCCAGGTGTGTAGTGGTATCTCATTGTGGTTTTTATCTGTATTTCCCTGATGATGGGTGATGTTAAGCATCTTTTTGTGTGTCTATTGGCCATATGGATGTCTTTTTTGGAAACTGTCTATGTCTTCTGCCCATTTCTTAACTGAATTGTTTTTCGGGTGTTGAGTTTGGTAAGTTTTTTATAGATTTTTGGATACTAAACCTTTATCAGATGTCTTTTAGTTGCCTTTTAGTTTTCTAAAATATTTCCTTCACTGTGCAGAAGATTTTTATCTTTACAAAGTCCCAACAGTTCATTTTTGCTTTTGTTTCCCTTGCTTCTAGAGACCTGTCTAGTAAGAAGTTGCTATGGCCACCAAAAGGTTGTTGCCTGTGTTATCCTCTAAGATTTTGATGGTTTCCTGTCTCACATTTCAGTGTTTCATCAATTTTGAATTTATTTTTGTGTATGGTGTAAGAAAGTGGTCCGGTATCCTTCTTCTGCATGTTCTGTCCAATTTTCCTAATGGCATTTGTTGAAGAGACTTTCCTTTTTTCCATTGGATATTCTTCCTTGCTTTGTCAAAGATTATTTGCCCATATAGCTGTGGGTCCATTTCTGGGCTTTCTATTCTGTTCCATTGATCTGTGTGCCTGTTTTTGTACCAGGATCATACTGCCTTGATGACTACAACCTTGTAATATAGCTTGAGGTCTGGAATTGTGATAACTCCAGCTTTGCTTTGCTTTTTCAAGACTGTTTTGGCTATTCAGGGTCTTTTATAATTCCATACAAACTTTAGGATTATTTGTTCTAGCTCTGTGAAAAGTGATGATGGTATTTTGATAGGGATTGCATTAAATGTTTAGATTGTTTTGGGTAATGTAGAAATTTTAACAATATTTTTTCTCGCAGTCCATGAGCATGCAATATTTTTTCCTTGTGTCATCTTCAATTTCTTTCATCAGTGTTCTAGACTTTTCAGATGCAGATCTTTTACCTTGTTGATTAGGTTGATTTCTAAGTATCTTCTGGTTTTCAGTGCAATTGTAAATGGGAGAGATTCCTTTATTTCTCTTTCTGTTGATTTATTATTGCTGTGTAGAAATGCAACAGATTTCTGTACATTGATTTTTATATCCTGAGACTCTACTGAATTCCTGTATCAGTTCTAGCAAATTTTTTGGTGGAGTCTTTCAGGTTTTCTACATAGAATATCCTGCCATCTGGGGATAAGGGAAGTTTGAATTCTTCTTGTCAATTTGGATGCCTTCAGAATCTTATTTAGAGATGGCACTTTGTTTAGTCATAGGGTCTTTACTGAGGTAACCAAATTAAAAGGATGTCATTAGGGTAGACCCTAACTCAATATGACTGTTGTTCTTAGAAGAGGAAATTTGGATACAGACACACAATGGAGAACCTCATAGGAAGAAACAAAGGTAGTAGCCATTTGTTCCATCAACAGAGTCCTGGACAGACCCTTCTCTCAGTCATCGGAAGGAATTAGCCTGTTTAAAACATTAATCTCAGACTTCCAGCCTCCAGAACTGTGAGACAATGCCTTTCCATTGTTTAACCCACCCGGACTGTGGTACTTCATTTCACAGCCCTAATAAAATAGTACAGTGATACTAATGGATATTAGCTATTTGGAACTACCCATAACTACTTATGGTACAGACAGTTTATTTACATCTTAAATTTTGGTAAGCAAACTTTGAAAAGACCACTGAGATTATTTGGGGTATGTACCACCTGTCAAAAATATAATTCTTGGAGGGGCACCTGGGTGGCTCAGTGGCTTAATGCTCTGCTTTTGGCTCAGGTCATGATCTCAGGGTCCTGGGATGGAGCCCTACATCGGGCTCTCTGCTCAGCGGGGAGCCTGTTTCCCTCGCTCTCTCTGCCTGCCTCTCTGCCTACTTGTGATCTCTCTCTGTCAAATAAATTTTAAAATATATATATAATTCTTGGTGAGACATGGTTGGGAATCAAAGCCTCAAGAGTTCTGTGAATACTGTGTGTGTGTATGTGTGTGCGTGTGTGTGCGCAGCTTTAGATAAATTATCTAGGTTCTACCCTTCAAAGAGCCTTAATGATTTTTTTAAATTGTGCATCAATTTTCAGATAGATTAAAGTATTTCCTTTTGTAAAACCCCAAACCCATAAAGTCTCTAAAAAGCAGCTTGATATTGTATTTCCTAACTGGGGCATAACTTTTATGTCAAGTGACCAAAGCATATATTTTATGGGAACCATTACAAATAAGTGAACACTGTAATGCATTTTTCCTTATGCGAATACCACATTGCCTTTACTATCTACAGTCTTGTGGAAAGGTCGAAAGAACCAATGACATCCTTAAAATTATCAAAACTTTCGTAAACATTTGAACTTCCTTGGCCAAAGTTACTTCAGCCCTTATGACTAGTTATGCCCTTATGACTTGTTACGCCCTTATGACTTGTTATGCCCTTATGACTTGTTATGCCCTTATGACTAGTTATGCCCTTATGAATTAGTAACTAAAGACTACATATAAGGATTTTATCTTTAATATTAGATTCTGCCCTGCTACACATAGACATTCTAAAACATTGCAAGAGACTCATGCACTATACCCAGTTAAATTACCGAAAGTTTTTTTTTTTTTTTTTTAAGATTTTATTTATTTATTTGACAGACAAAGATCACAAGTAGGCAGAGAGGCAGGCAGAGGGAGAGGAGGAAGCAGGCTTTCCACGGAGCAGAGAGCCTGATGCGGGGCTTGATCCCAGGACCCTGGGATCATGACCTGAGCTGAAGGCAGAAGCTTTAACCTACTGAGCCACACAGGTGCCCCCAAATTGCTGAAAGTTTATGGCCATCCTCCCCACACATCATTCTAAACAAACCTTTCATGATATAAAACCAGGAAATCTCACCTCTTGGAAGAGACACCAGATAAAAACTGCTCTTGAACATCTTGAAAGGGACCTTATCAGATGCTGTTAACAAATACAACAGGGAAACTCCAGGGAATCAATCTTTGGGTTCACATTTCACAACTGGAAAAGGAAATGAGAACTGCACACAACTGAAAGTCTATTCTAATATGGAGTTTCAAATGGAAGTTTCTCAAAGATTCTCTAGAAGCAGCTAATCTTCAGAAGTAGATAAACCTTTAGACGAAGCTTATAACCCTGTATAGTGGACAGATTCTACCCAAGACTAGACATCAAAACCACTGCTTAATTCCTTTTTTTTTTTTTAAAGATTTTATTTATTTAGTTAACAGACAAGAGATCACAACTAGGCAGAGAGAGAGGAGGAAGAAGGCTCCCTGCTGAATAGAGAGCCCCATACGGGGCTCAATCCCAGGACCCTAAGATCATGACCTGAGCTGAAGGCAGAGGCTTAACCCACTGAGCCACCCAGATGCCCCATGAGTAATTCCTTTTAAAAATATATCTGCTTATAACCATTTTTATTTTCTATAGACTACTGTTTGTTATCTACCTATAAAGGCTCTTTTCTTTTTTCTTCCTCTTTATTATAGCTGTTAGGTCAGAATATACTTATTCTAATGCCATTCTTAGACTACTTCGAACAGTAGTTTTTGCCCTCAAACTTACTGATACAGTATTGCTACCCCTGTTTGTTTGTTTATTTATTTGTTTGTTATTTCCTTATTTATTTTGCTTTTATTTGAATGGAATTTTTCCCCTATTCCTTTATTTTCAATCTGTATCTGTCTTTAGGTCTGAAATGAGTCTTGCAAGCAGCACAGAGATAGATCTTGGTGTTTTGTTTTGTTTTGTTGTTTGTTTGCTTTTGTTTTCAGTTGCGCTAGTCTTTTGATTGGAGCGTTCTGCCCATTTCCATTTAAAGTAATCATTGATAAATGTGTACTTTTAGCCATTTTGTTAATTATTTTCCTGGTTTTTGTTTATTCGTTTTTCATTTGTTTTGCTTTGCAATTTTCTGTTTCTTTTGCTCTCTTCTTAAGGGCAGGTTTTAGTATTATGTTTAGATGACTTTCTCTTTATTTTTTGTTTATCTCATTGGTTTGTGTTTGTGGTTACTATGAGGTTCATATATAAGGTCCTCTGTGTATGGCAATCTATATTAAGTTGATGGTTACTTAAGTTCAGACACATTCTGCAAGTGCTAAATGTTTACTTCACCTCCATATTTTATATATATGATGTCATATTTTATATCTTTATTTTGTGTATTTCTTGAGTAAGTTTTGTAGAAAAAATTGACTATACTACTCTTGTGGTTGAACATCCATACTGACTTTATTAATGAGTAATCCACTACCTGTACTATGTGTTTGTTTTTACCCATGAAATTTATTTTCTGTTCATAATTTTCTTTTAAATACTGTCTTTTCTTTCCATTTAAAGAATTACCTTAAAAAAAATTCTTCAGAACATTTCTTGATAGTCTGTTTTGGAGTGATGAACTTCTTTAACTTTGCCTTGCTAGGTACTGTACTCTTGGTTGTAGATCTTTCGTTCTTTCTTTTTTTTTCTTCCATTCTTTTTTCTTGAATATATTGCACCACTTCGTTCTGTATCAGAAAGCTTCTGCTAAAAAGTTAGCTGATATCCTTCTGTTTTTGTGTGTGTGTGTATGTAACTGTTTGCTTTTCTCTTGCTGCTTTTAAGACTCTTTCTTTACTTATTGACATTTTAATTATTAATTTGTATTAAATAACTATCATATTAATATGTATTAAATATTGTGTTACCTTCCCTTGGATTCATCTTGTTTGGAGTTCTCTCTGCTTCTAGGACCTGGATTACTGTTTCTCCAGATTAGGGAATTTTCAGCTATTATTTCTTCAAATAGGTTTTCTGTTCCCTTGTCTCTCTCTTCTCTATCTGGGACCCCTCTAATGCATATATTATTAGGCTTGATGATGTTAAAGAGGTTCCTTAACCTATCCTCATTTTTATAATATTCTTTTTGATGTTTGACTTGGTTGCTTTCCATTACTCTGTCCTCTAGATCACTGACCCGTTCTTCTGTTTTATTTAATCTATTGATTCCCTCTAGTGTGTGTGTGTGTGTGTGTTTTTAATTTCAGTTATTGCATTATTAACTCTGACTAGTTTTTTCTATATTTATTTTATCTCTTTGTCGAAGTTCGCACTGAGTTCATTCACTGTGCTTTCAAGTCTAGTGAGTATCTTTATGATCTTAACTTTGATAACTTTATCAAGCTTATTGTTTATCTCCATTTCATTTAATTCTTATTCTGTGGCTTTGCCTTGTTCTTTCATTTTGGGCATATTTCTCTGTCTTCTCATTTTGTCTAATTCTCTGTTTGTTCCCAATGTATTAGGTAAGTCAACTATATCTCCTCATCTTGAAAGTAGTGGCCTTGTATACAAAGAGTTCCATGCAGACCTGTAGTACAATCCCCCTTGGTCACTAGAACTAGCTGTTCCAGGAGTGTTCCTGTGCAGGCTGTGTGCCCCCTCCTGCTGTGATTGAGCTATAACTGGTGTGGGCACATTGGTGAAAGAACTTAGTGCTCAGCTCAATGACCTGCTTTGCAATGATCTGGTGTGCAGATCTTTCTCCCTGTGTTACCAATTGAGTTGCCCAGCTTCAGCTTCCTCAGGCTTGCTGGTAGTTGGGGCAGGCTCTCAGCCTGGGTTTCTGCACTTAGCCACTAGGCACACCAACAAGTAGTTTATTCTTCCTTTGTGGCCAGCTAAAAGGCTTGGCTATAGACCCCAACGGGCTTGGTGGTGGCAAAGCTAGTACTTGGCCTGTCTGACTTTACTTAGCCACTGGGATGGCTGTGAGTACACTGATGGGCAGAGCTTCCTTGCTCTGTATTTACTGAGAGGCTTAATATCTGTGAGAATTATGTGTTCACTGGTACGTGGAGTTAGCTTTTTCCCCTCTCCAGAGCAGGAGTCATTTTAGAGGGATATTGGTCCCAGCTGGGGCTGCCTACCAGGTGTGTGGTAGGATGGGAGCCACTCTTAAGATGTACTTGCTGAGGTAGGGAGATTGGCTGGTATAAATCCACAGAAGGGCACCAGGGTGGGGCATGTGGTGTTAGCCAGGAAGATGGAGAGTGTTAGTACTGGCTCACACAAACATCCAGCTATCTGGGCTGGGGGAGGGTAAGAAAAATGGTATCTACCAGGGAATGTTCTTGCAGGTCTCTACCCCTCCAGCACATGTTCCAAAATTAGTCAGTAAATCTTCATCTATACTCCATACACTTTTCAAACTATTCTTTCTGTGTGGTGTCTCAGGCTGAGTTATTTGGCATGTCAACTTTTTAAGTTCAGGGACTCAGTTTCCTCTTCCCCTCCAGTTTTTCATGGTCAGGGTCCACTGGCTTTTAGAATGGCCCAGGTTGGGCCCTGCTAGCTTTTAAAGCCAGATTTTATAGGAACTTATCATCCCAGTGTGATTTACTGGGGCCAGGGGTGCCCAGTGTGGGGTTTGAAATTTGCTCTTCCCATCTGTGGTTAGTTATACCAAAGGTTTGGTTCCCGACTAGGTCTCTGCTCCTTCTACTCTTTTTGATGGGGTTTTCTCTCTACAACTAGCTATGGAAGATACGTTCTACCATTCTTCAGGTTATTTTCAGGGAACATTGCAATACATGTAGTAGTTGCTTTAGTGTGTCTGTGGGACAAGGTTAGCTCAGGATCCTCCTTCCCCACCATCTTCCTTCACTCCCTAGGTAATTCAACACCCTTATAGACCAGATATAGAACATAAAGAAGAAGAAGAATAGAAATTCAAATATGCAAACCTGCTAACATAAGACCTTGGTTCTGGCCCAGTGTCACGAAAAATTCATAAGCAATGTTTTCTAGATTTTCATGCATATCCCTACTTAATAATTCCATTGTTAGTAGGATATCTGGGCACTTTAGGAATAGTATTCTGAGACTTGTTTGTTCACAGACCTAATATTTCTTTAAATTAACAAGGTTGAGAATTTCAACTCAGATGTAAACTCAAACATCAGACCATGCTTGATTATTGAGGTATTCCCCCTGGGGGAATTACAGTCTCATTTTTACACATTCAGAACAATGTTCCCAGTTGTGGGATCATACAAATAGAAAAGATTGTAAGAAACTTATTAACTCCAGCAGAAGTTATTAATGATAAAATCTTTCATCTGGATGAAATACAACTCAATCTCTGCTTGTTGGCATGAGCATTGATAGACAATTGTATTGCTCTAGAATTCTTGTTGTATAGTCTTGGTGGGGTTTTTGCCATTGTTAATGCTTATTGTACTTGGATCAAAGAAACAAGCAAGGCTGAGCTGTCTAAACCTTGTCTTAAAGATGTACTTGGCTTTGTAATGTTGGTCCTCACTGCCTGCGGGGTTTGCTCTTTTAGGCTTTGCTCTTTTAGGGTTGGGTAATTAGTGTTTCTGATTCAGAAATGTATTCCAGGGACTATTATTTGTTATTCTTGTCATAGTGGTCATGATCCTGGCCCACTGAAATCTATTTAGTCTCAAATGCTACTGCATGGCCACTGTCTCATTGATTATACAACAACTTAAAAGGTCAAGGTCTGTGAGACAAGTGACTATGGTTTAGACTTCACTGCACTGAGCAGTGAATATCTGGCTCTAGTTTGTTTGTTTGTTTTTTGAATTGGTAAACTTATTAAAAGCAACAGAATTACCAAAATGGAAACTGAGAGACTGAATATACAAGTGGATAAAAGCCAGGCTATATATAACCATAGAACTCTGACTCACAACTTCTCAATCAATCAATCCAGGAAGCCAAACCACATTTTTGGAATCAATTGTCCCAGAATAGTCAGAGTTTGGACAGCCAGATTCCTGGTTTGGGCCCTTACTTTCAACTCAGAAACAATGGAAAAAATCAAATATGCTATCCTGCTTCCAAGTCAGCCCATTTCCAGCTTCCCTATGCCAACAACCTCCAATCAGAGAGCATACCTGACTACCTCTCTTTCTCACTGTAAGCTTTTGCACTTTTCCATCTTTTCCCAGTACAAGTAATTGTGGCTGACTCCCTCTATAGCAAGCTCTGAATTTTTCTCATTTGTGTGGTCTTTTACTTTATTCCCTTCTAAAAATAAAGCGCCCCCAAACAGAGCTTTTTGTTTATTGGACTCCCCTTAATCAAGTTTTTACTATACTTTAACACATCCTTTAGTAATTTAAAGAAACCATTTAAGACAATTGATACACTAATTACCAGTCATTCTCATGTGTCCAATAAATCAGATTTCCTAAGGAGCTCTACTACATAAAAATAGACAAGTTTCTCTTTTGTATATTCTTAATACTGAACACACATGAATTATAATTAGATTTACACATGCTTAATTCCTATGACTTATGAACTTCATATATCTATTAAGAGCCAATTGCTTGTAATCTTTCCTTTTCAAACTAAACTGGGACTTCACCAGACCTAATTAACCTCGTTGATTTAACTTCCAATTATAAGATGAATAAGTTCTGGAGATCTACTTACTAAACAGCATGTAACTACAGATAACAATACTGTACTGAAAGTTGCTAAGATCTTAAATGTTCTCCCATTTAAAAAATGTAATTATATAAGGTGATGGAAGAGTTAACAAAGCTTATTATGGTAATCATTTCACAATAGGTGTTTATCAAATCATGTTGTACAATATAGAATTATATATTATATGTTAATTATATCTTAATGAAGCTGGAAGAAAAAATGATGAATTTATTGTAGTATAGTCAAAACAGTCACTGGCTGCACATTTTTCTTCCTTTTATATAAGTACATTCTTCCTAGGATCTCTTTCTCCTTTTCAGCACTTGGGTAAAACCTCTTCTCTTGTCCTGTATCATCTCGGTAAGCCTTGGTGTTATCTCCTAACACACAATCAAAGGCAGAATCCCTTCTTTTATCTGGCTTAATACAACCAGGGAACAGACCCATAACCAAAGCCTAACTAGGCAGTTATATTCTTCCAGGGCCTTGGATCATGAACAATCTAACATGAAGATAAAAGAAACAGTTGAGATCTCTTCATATTAGATGCAAGGCCCTGAATGGAATGTTTCAGTAAGACCTTACTGAGGTTCCTGTGTCCTAACTCCAAAGCTGTATTGTTACTACACATTTGTTTCTACAAATTCATGTTTCTAAACATTTCCATGTCTCATTCTCTAGCCATTATCTCTCTTCTGTGAGCTCTTGCTTATGCATCCATTCTTGCTTATGTGAACAAGAGTTTCTCTTGCTTGAGACCCCAAAATCTAAACTATACACTTAGGAAGTTCTTTTTTCTCATATAACATCAAATGTCTAACATGTACTCTTAATCTTAAAAATAAGAAAATAGGGTTGCCTGTGTGGTAAGTCAGTTAAGCATCTGCCTTTAGCTCAGGTCATGATCTTGGAGTCCTAGCCCAATGTCAGGTTCTTTGCTCAGAGGGAACCTGCTTCTCCCTTTCTCTCTGATCCTTCCTTATGCTCATTTTCTCATTCTGTTTCTCTCAAAATAATAAATAAAATATTTTTAAAAAAAATTTTAAAAAGGAAATAAACAAGACAAGAAAAAACAGATATGAACAAAAATCCTTGAAAAATACCCAGAAATTAGGCATAGAGTAAATTGAGCTAACATTTTACTTACAGTGAAATTTTGATGTTTAGAAAGATCATGAAAAATCCAAGTTTAGATTGTACATACAATTAGTCAGGATCATTTGTAAAAACTGATGTACTAGTAAATTTAAGAGAGGTTAGATGTATTTAGCCCCCTGTGAATATAGATAAATAACAATTATAGATCAAAATTTTAAGTTGATTTTCTGTTACAAATCAAACCTCTTTCCACAAATTTTAATGATACTGGAGCATTTAAAAATCACTTGTAGGGATGTCTGGCAGGCTTAGTCAGCAGAGTGTGCAAATTCTTGTTTTCGGGGTATGAGTCTGAACCTCACATTAGATGTAGAGATTACTGAAAAATAAAAATCTTTAAAAATTACTTGTAGGTGGATATTTTTGATTAAATTCATTATGATAACTTAAGTTTCAGTCACTCTAAGGAAAAAGACTTCATTGACTAGGAAGTTGTGATGATCTATATACTGAAATAATTGATTGCAAGTAAAACCTCAGAGCCAAAAATAAACACATGAATGTGAGTTCCTTAAAAATTTTTACATCTTGGGGTGTGAATTGGAATTAAAAAAAAAAAAAGTAAGATATGAATATAAGACCTCCCTATATAAATTGGGAGCGCATAGTAAACAGCCATTACTTGGGTTACATTTTCTTGTTTTTAAATTAAATTACCAACATCCTAGACCAAGTTACCTTTGTTTCTTAACTAGACCGCTAATTTAGCTTGATAAATATTCTCACATACTTCTCTCTTCCTCTAATCAAAGTTTGGCCAACTAAAGCCTGAAATCCTACCTACCTATTTTCACAAAGTTTAACTGGAATATAGTTACCTGCATTCATTTAAAGATTTGCTATGGCTGTTTTCCCACTTCAATAACAGAGTTGAGTGCTTATGACCCAGACCTTGTGCCACATAAGAGTCTAAAAGATTATCTTGCCCTTTGCAAAAAGATGTTTGTAAATCTTTATGCTAATCCATTGGTTCTGTAATGAACATGATCTATTAAAATGGAAATTTGATATACTATTTACTTGTTCACAAGTTTTAGTAGCTTTCCATTGCTCTTTGGAGAAACAACATGTTCAGTATGGTTTACAAGGTTCTGCCTGATCTCCACTTTCTGGGCTTCTCCAGGGCCATCCTGCCTGAAATTCTGCTTGCTCAGATTGTACTCGTTATGACCTTTTGTAAAGTCTTCATATGTGCCTGCTTATGACTAGTCATAAATTTTCTTTCCTTGTCCTTTCCTTGTCCTTCAGAGTTCAACCATAACTTCCTTTTCTTTAAGAAATCTTCCCTGGATTCACCAAATGGGGGCTGGTCTCTTGGGTACTGCATAGAACTTTGCACTTACATGTTATAGCATTTGTTGAAATCCTAAATATTTTGTTGTCTATTGTATAACTCCTCCATAAGAAATGAAAGTTCTTTAGAGAAGAAAACAGGCAGGGATTTTTGTTTGTTTACTGTCTAGAATAGTACATGATAAATAATAGAATTTTAATATCTGTTATTAATCACATGATCAATTTTTGTATTGCTTACCACTCCTATCTCCACTATTGAGTGCAGTTGTTTGGACGTATGTATTTATGTGCTCAGGAGAAATTATCAAAAAAAGTTTTTATGATAAACTTTTTTTGAACTATGCAAATGGAAAAGTCTGCAAACAAGAACTGTGTAGCTTCATGAATTATGACAAAGTAATCATAGTGGTATCACCATACCCAGTTCAGAAAGTGAAATATCACCAGCACTCCAGATGCCTCCTTAATTTCTCTCCCAATCAGTAGTACCTCCCCCAAATAACCACTATCAGACTTTGTAACAACATGGGTCCATTTTCCCTGTCTTTAAACTTTGTGTAGATGCATCTGTCATTTTACACTTAGTATTTGTGAGAGTTATCCATATTATAGCTATAGTAGTAGTTTGTTTATTTTAGTTGCTATATATTGTGGGATATAGCAACATTGATCTATTCTTTCAGCTATCGATAAAAACTTGTACAGTCCCAGTCTGTCATTCTCAAGAACTGCTAATAGCTACATTAAAAATAAAGTCTTAGTATGTATGTGTGTTTTAGGTGAGTATATTTTGAGCATTTTATGTTACCTGATAGATTCAAAATTGGTAGATATGTCTCTTTTCTAAACAAATGGTACTGTTTTTGTTCTTATAAACATTAGTTGAGAGTTCCAATTTTTCTGCATTTTTTGCAATGCTTGGAATTTTTGCTATTTAAATTTTTAACTATTCCTATGGGCTATAGTTGAATCACATGGATTTAATATGTATTTCCTGATGATTACTGAGTTTGAAAACATTTTTATGATTGTAAGCAAGGAAGTACACAGTCAACCAAGTTCTATAGGCTCATTGAACAATCCTATAAGCAAAGACTTACCAATTTCCCAGAATTAAGAATTGCAATATTTTACTTTCTCTACAAAGCATCCTTTATTTTATAAGGATCTACTTTTTATCCAAAAATGTTTTATTTTGAAGGATATCTGACAAAATTACAAATTACTTACTTAATATATTTTCACAATTACTTTATTGTCTCTGCAAATGAAACTGATTATCAGTATTTTAAGTCTGTTGTGATTTAATGTAAATGACCATCATGCATTTACTTTATGAAGTAAAGAGTGACAGTTAAATGGACAAATGGCAGTTACAAAATATATAACCATTTTAAGAGTGGGGGGAAAAAGGCAGTTTATTATTTATATATTATACTAAACATTTAATGAAAATTATTTCAAGTACACTTACATTGTTAAGTGAAAGATCAAAATAATCCTTTGGAAAATGTATATACTGTTCTGAAATAATATCTAGAGACAAAACAATAACTGTCAACTTTTTCTTGCTCACCTGCCCTGAAAGAGCTCTGTAGATTTGCCCTTTATGTGTGATATATACCTTGTTGACGACTTTGCCTGATGAAATGGCCTTTCATCGTCTTAGAAATATGTCAGTATTGCTCATATTATTGAGCTTTATCCTATCATCCATAAAACAGAGGGTAAATGTGGTCTTTTATCTACTTTACCTTTAAAGAAACTTTTTCTTGAATTTCATTGACCTTTTGGAAGTTTATTGTCTGCTCATTACCTTTCCCAGAGTTTTCAAAGCCTCTAGGGAAATTTTAGATATGTAAGCTGGGTGTTTTTGCATGATATAATATTAAAAAATGTACCTCAAATGAATATTTTTCAGTATGAGGGACATATCTATATTATATATAGATAATAGATACAAGATTACCTATATCTAAATATAGGTACAAGATATATATATATATATATATACATACTATTTATACATATTAGAGTTAAGAAGTCTGAAAATTCATCTCTGAATCCTCATCAATTAAAGTAGGTTATTATCACACACTCAAAAAGTTATGTTTAAATGAAAAGAGTGAAAAAAATGAGCAAATGCCTTGTAATTTAATCACCAAAAGCCACAGAGAAGGCAGCTGTCATTACAGTACCGTGGATCATTGTAGGAAAGCTGACTATTGCAGAAAAACTACAGGTCTTTATTTTTTTTTTTAATTTTTTATTTTTTATAAACATATATTTTTATCCCCAGGGGTACAGGTCTGTTTTATTCTTTATTCATTCAGTAGTTTTCTATTTATATTAATTATAGAAGTGCAATGATGGGACTTTTAGTACTCTGCTTCACTTGCTTTTAGCCTTCTTCTCAAATTAGCTATAATTGCAGTGGACACTTCTATATTAGCTAAGAATTCTGCTTTCTATGCCTCATCACAAACCTGCACAGCACATATTTCCACCTTCTGCTTCAGGAGCTTCTGTACACTACTAGAGTCCACATAGTGCTCGTACAATGAAGATATCGACAACCTATAGGAAAACGATCCACTACAAGGAGACAAGAGTGGGTGGATATGTGCCTCAGTCTCCCATGTATCAGATGATCAAGTCATGGCAACATTCTTTATGCTCCTTAGCATATCTCCATATAATTACTTTTTGTTGTTGTTGTTGCCCATTGCAGTCACCCAGTAGTACTCCCTTATGGTGACTTTTCCTTCTTTACTATTTCTTGTTCCCCAGTCTCTCACCTTCATTTCTTGAAAAATTCGATTCCATCCACACTTCTGTCTTCATCTCTGCTCTTTGGAGAATGTAATTTAAAATATTTGGTACTGGAAGTGGCCCTACAAAGAAAAACCTCAAGATGGTATTAAGTAAATGGATCACTCACCTGCCCAAAGGTAACAGAGATATTACTGTTGGTCCTAAGTACTGATAACCCCCAGAATGCTGTAGCGTCTCACTAATTAAAATAATCATCTGAAGTGGTTTGAGATGAAATATAGGTTAAAATAAAAGAGTTGGCCTTTTCAGTAATTCTGGAAATTGAAGTATTTTTATAACTGGAAATTATAAAGATTATGAAGAGAGCTGACTTTTGCTAAATGCCTCAGAAGCCTTAAAGCAAGGAAATTACAGACTCTGGTCACCCAACTCTTAAATTAGAGCATGCTGTGAAAGTCACAAAAGCTCCATGGAAGCACTAAGAAAATCACCATCTTCTGTATCTGTACAGACTGCAGAAAACTGGGCTCAGGATTTAACTATAAATGGGGTTAGATCAGCAAAGGTAATTAAATGTCTAGTTTTCTATGCTTAATTAAGGGTCCTAAAGGAAATATTTGGATAGATGTGCTTAACAACCTTGAACAGTCATTTTCCTTTGAATGCTTTGGGGGATAAGGCCCTTTTCTAGAGATCATTAGTGTCCCCCTGACTGTTAGCTCTCCCCAAAATCTGTCTTCCCCTTTTTGTTCCAGACCAATTGACATAGGCTTAGCCTAAGAAGGAAAATGTCCCTGACCCAAGGAGACAGTTTGCTTAGTGAAATGAAATAATTAAAGGACTTGCATAATAAATACTAACAGGAGTAGGCTAACACAGATGAAAGTCTACCTCAAGAGTACTGGATGGAAGTGTGCTGTGTACTATGAGGATGCTTTATTAGCTTGGGTGCAATCTGTCATCACTTAGGATTTAATATCCTGTTAAGTTACACCTACAGTCTGTCCTAATATACTGCTGTGATGGCTCCCTGAAGTTTTGAATCAATAATGCCTGTGTAAATGAAATGGAAACACTAGAGTTTATTTGGCAGAGTACTGAGGAAGAAATAAGAAGGCTACGGATGGTTTGAATGTTAGAAATAATGTATTGCAAGAGACCAGAAAATCCATCACCTGATGTATTTTCTCAGGGACATGCTCATCTCAAGGCAGAGGTCAGAAAATTGTGGACTTGGCCAAATCTGGAGGGTGGTCAGTTTTCGTAAGTCTATGAGCTAAGACTATGTAGGTTTTTTTTGTTTGTTTGTTTACATTTTTTGAAGAATTGTTAAAAAAATTATCTGACTATATATAACCTATAAATTCTAAAATATTTACTATGTGGTTCTTTACAAAAAGTGTGCATTAAAACACTATAGTCTAAGTTCAGTGATTATTGTCTGTTGACTAGGATTTACATCAGATGATACTATCACCAAGAAACTGGGCTCCCTGGTGTCAATTGGACAGATACATTTCCAGAATAGACGAGACCATGTAGGAGTATTTAACTGTCAAAAACATAGTGGGTGTACTTCATTTAATGTACAGCAAGTTTGGAAACCAGGATAGGGTCATTTGACCAGGAGAGATCTGCAGAGTTAATAGTAGGTATGAGATAGAAGGGGCTTAGGGCCTTGATTAGTGTGTGCAACTGAAAACTATTATGGCTAGGGGTACCTGGCTGGCTTAATCAGTAAAGCATGATCTTGGAGTAAAAAAAAATAATAATAACAAAATAAATAAAAATAAAATTAAAAACAAAATAAAAACAAAAAATATTAATGGCTCATGAGGATAAGGCTGATACAATAGCATAAAAGAAAATTGCAATCTTTTACTCAGTTTCTAGAGTGGAATCAATTATCAATTGAGAACACAGGTTGGAAGGGATAGTAACTCTTTTAAGGAAATCCCCCTCCAATTGTTCCACAAGTAGGCAAAATAAAAATTACCTCCCAAATTTCCCAGGAGTGACTTCTAGGTATTTATCTAAGTACCTGTTTGCTGGACAAGAGAAATTGGACACCTTTCTAGGACTCTTAGGTTTGGGACCTGGACAGACTCTAACATGAGAAGACCTAAGATGGCATCAGACCTCAATTGGAGTAAGGCTTTTGTGAGGGAGTTGGTAAATATTGTGCTCCAAATCTATTTTACAGGAGGTCCAGTTGTTTTCAGACCCAGTTTATGGTTATTTTCCCTGTTCCCATGTTTAGTCAGAGTAGATAAAAGTATACAACCCAACAATAAATAATCAGGAAGTTTCTTTGAAAGTGACCCATGAATATGGCATGTCCATGAATTTATTTAGGTCTTTACATTTTTTTTAAACAATATTAGTTCTTTTTAAATTTCTTTACATAATATTTTGTAGTTTTTAATCTATAGATTTAGTATTTCTTTTGTTAAATTTCTGCCTAAATATATTATGTTTAATGCTATTATACATGGAATTGTTTTCTTAATTTAATTTCTAGAATGTTCGTTGTCAGTATATAGAAATGCAATTGATACTTTATGTAGGTAGATCTTGTGTGATATTATTTAACTTAGTTCTAATAGCTCATATTGGCAAATTCCTTTGTTTTTCTTATATACAAAGTAATGTTATATAAAGTAGGGATATGGGGCACCCAGGTGGTGCAGTTGGTTAAGTATTGAACTCTTGATTTCAGTTTAGGTCATGATCTCAGGGTTATGAGGTCAAGCCCCACACTGGGCTCCATGCTGGACCTGGAACTTGCTTAAGATTCTTTCCCTCTCCCTCTCCCCCCCCCTAAAAATTAAGATCAAAAATAAATAAAAAATAAAGTAGGGACAGGTTTTCTTCTTCTTTTCCAATATAGATGACATTTATTACTTTTTCTTGCCTAATTTCCTGGTAGAACCTCTAGTACAATGCTAAGTAGAATTAGAAAGAATGGACATCTTTTTACTTTTCATGATCTTAGGAGGTAAAAACTCAATTTTTCACTATTAAGTGTGACATAAATATTCATTTTTAATTGATTTTTTTTAAAAGACATTATTTATTTTAGAGAGCATGTGTGTGAGTGAAAGGAGGGGCAGAAGAGGAAGGAGGGACAAGGAGACTGACATAGGGGTTAATCTTACAAACCTGAGATCATGACCTCAGCCAAAACCAAGAGCTAGACACTTAACCTACTGAGCCATGCAAGTGCCCTTACTGATTTTTTTTTTTAAGATTTTATTTATTTATCTGACAGACAGAGATCACAAGTAGGCAGTGAGGCAGGCAGAAAGAGAGGGGGAAGCAGGCTCCCCGATGAGCAGAAAGCCTGATGCGAGGCTCGGTCCCAGGACCCTGGGATCATGACCTGAGCTGAAGGCAGAGGCTTTAACCCACTGAGCCACACAGGTGCCCCTGATTTTTTTTTTTTTTAATAGATGCACTTTATCCTCAGGAAATTCTATTTACTAGTTTATGTGTTTTTATCAGTAAAGTGCTTTGTATTTTCTCAAAAGCTTTTTCTACATTTTTTTGAAATGATCCTCTGTTCTCTCCCATTCTCTCCATATGGTGTATCATACTGTTTTTCAGTTGTGCAAACAATCTTGAATTCCTGGGATACATGCTGCTTGAAAATAGTATATAATCCTTCTGTAATGTCCATAGATTTTATTTGCTAGTTTTTCATTGAGGGTTTTTGTATCTATACTCATAATATATATTGGTCTGTAGTTTTCTTTTATGGTATCTTTTTCTGGTTTTAGTATCAGATAGAATGTGTTGGAAAGTGTTTTCTCCTCCCCCTTCTTGAAAAATACTATAAAATCAGTGTTGATTTTCTTTGACTGTTTAGTAGAACTCTCCATTTCCAACTGGATGATTTTTAAAGAACTGTCCTATGAAATCAGTTTTTCAAATGTTTAATGTATAGTTATTTAAACTATAACCTATAACAATCCATGCTGTCTGTTTGATCTTGAATGAATTTTAGTAGCTTTTATTTTCACTGAATTGTCCCATTTATATTTTTAGAAAAACTTGTAAGTGTAAAGCTGTACACAGTATTCCATTATTACCATTTTGATGGCCTCAAATCTATAAGGGCAGCCCCTGTTACCTTCCTGATAATGACTTATGTATTTCTCTTCTATGTTTGTAGGCAGTCGTGCTGGAGGTTTATTAATTTTTTATCTTTTCAAATAAAATTTTTGATTTTTTTCTGTATTCTATTTTCAACTCCATTGATCTCTACTTGTATATTTCATAATTTTTTTTTGTCCTTCTACTTGCTTTTGTTTATTTTTATCTTTTCTCTAGCTTCTCAGAATAGGAACTTTGGTAATTGATTTGATATCTTTTTTCTTTTGAAATGTAAGTTCATGGTTCTATAAATTCCTCCCCTTATCACTTCTTCAGCTGAAATACACCTATTTTGGTATATTGTGTTTTAATTTTCATTCAGTATTATTTCTTTTCATTAACTTTCACACTTCCATTTTTTACCTTTTGCATTATCAAAAAATGTGTTAACTTCCAGTATTTAGAGATACTGTTTTCTTTCTGTTCTAAAATTCTAATTTGACTTCATTGTAGTCCCAAAACACACTATATGATTTCAATTATCTTAACTCTATTGAGGTTTGTTTTGTGGTGCAGGATAACCCTCTCTTGGTGAATGTTCCCTTTGTACTTTAAAAAATGTGTATTCTGGGATGCCTGGGTGGCTCAGTTGGTTAAGCTGCTGCCTTGGTCTCAGGTCCTGATCCCAGGGTTCTGAGATCAAGTCCCATATTGGGCTCCTTGCTCAGCAGGGAGCCTGCTTCTCTCTCTGCCTCTGCCTGCCACTCTGCCTGCTTGTGTTTTCATTCTCTCTCTCTCTCTCTCTGACAAATAAATAAATAAATAAAATCTTTAAAAAATGTGTATTCTGCCTTGGTTCAGTGAAGTGTTCTACATATGTTAATTAGGTGACCTTGATTGCTTTGCTATTAATATTTTCTATATTTTTGCTGATTTTCTCTGTGATAACTCTAAAAGTTGCAGAAAGGAGTCTACAGAAATCCCCAGTTAGAACCGCAGATTTATCCTTTTTTTTTCCAGCTATGTTAGCTCTGTTTCATGTATTTTTTTTTTTTAAAGATTTTTATTTATTTATTTGACAGAGAGAAATCACAAGCAGACGGAGAGGCAAGTAGAGAGAGAGAGAGGGAAGCAGGCTCCCTGCTGAGCAGAGAGCCCGATGCGGGACTCGATCCCAGGACCCTGAGATCATGACCTGAGCCGAAGGCAGCGGCTTAACCCACTGAGCCACCCAGGCGCCCCTGTTTCATGTATTTTGAAGTTCTGTCAATTGATATGTCTATATTTAGGAGGGTAGATGGTCTTCATGTATTGAAGTCTGCCTTCCAATATTAATATAATGACTGTTGTTTTTATGTAAGATATAATTAATAATGTATTAGTTTCAGGTATATAATAAAATAATTTGATATTTATATATATTGTAAAATGATCACCACAATAAGTCTAGTCGACATACATAACCATACATAGTTATAAATATTTTTTTCTAATGATGAGAATTTACAAGGCCTTTCTTTTAGCAAACTTCAAATAAGCAATACAGTATTGTTGTCATTTTTTTTTAAATATTTTATTTATTTGACAGAGATCACAAGTATGCAGACAGGCAGGCAGAGAGAGAGAAAGGAGGAAGCTGGCTCCCTGTGGAGCAGAGAGCCCAATGTGGGGCTTGATCACATGGCCCTGAGATCATGACCTGAGCCAAAGGCAGAGGCTTTAACCCACTGAGCCACCCAGGCACCCCTTGTTGTCAAGTTTTATATTACATTTCCAGGACTTAGTGGTCATTACTCATTTTGCTGAAATCCTCTGTTAACTTTCACACTTCCATTTTGATGGAACCACCACAACCACCAATTTGATCTCTGCATCTAGGAGCTCATTTTTGGTGGGTGGTGGTGGTGGTGGTGGTTTTTCGATTTCACATACATGACATCATATAGTATTTGTCTTGCTCTCTCTGACTTAGCATAATGCCATCGAGATCTATTCATATTCCTGAAAATGGTGATTTCTTTCTATCTGTGGATGAATAATATTTGTGTGTGTGTGTGTATGCATAATCAGTTTATAATCTCCATTCTTTTTTTTTTAATATTTTATTTCTTTTCAGCGTATCAGTATCCAGTTTTTTGCACCACACCCAGTGCTCCATGCAATCTGTGCCCTTTCTAATACCCACCACCTGGTTCCCCCAACCTCCCAACCCCCGCCCCTTCAAACCCCTCAGATTGTTCTTCAGAGTCCATAGTCTCTCATGGTTCACCTCCCCTTCCAATTTCCCTCAACTCCCTTCTCCCCTTGTCCTCCATGCTATTTGTTATGCTCCACAAATAAGTGAAACCATATGATAATTGACTCTGCTTGACTTACTTCACTCAGCATAATCTCCATTCTTCTGACATCAACATTTAGGTTGTTTCACATCTTGGCTATTGGCAATATGCTGCAATAAACAGGGGCATGCTAATATCTCTTTGTAACCCTGATTGCAATTCCTTTAAATAAATACCCACAAGTGAGTTTACTGGATCATATAGTGTTCTATTTTTAATTTTTTGAAGAATCTCCATACTGTTTTCCACAATGGCTGCATCAATTTATATTTGTACCAACAGTGCACAAGAGTCCCTTTTTCTCCATATCCTTACAAATACTTGTAATTTCTTATCTTTTTGGTCATAGGCATCTTAACATGTGTGAGGTGATATCTTGTGTGGTTTTGATTTACATTTCTCTGTTGGTTAGCGATGTTAACCACCTTTTCATGTATTGTTGGTCATCTATATTCCTTCTTTAGAAAAATATCTTTTCAGATCCTCTGTCCATTTTTTAATTGGACTGTAGGCTTTTTCACTATTGGTTTTTATGAGTTTTTTATATACTTTGGGTATTAGGCCCTAACAGATATATGGTAGACAAATATTTTCTTCCATTCCATAGGTCACTTGTTCATTTTGCTAAGATTTTCTTAGCTATGTAGAACCTCTTTAGTTTTATGTAGTCATAGTTGTTTACTTTTGCTTTTGTTGCCTTTGCATTTGGTATCAAATCTAAAAAATCACCAAGTCCAATGTCAAGGAATTTACTGCCTATATTTTCTTCTAGAAATTTATGGTTTCTGGTCTTAAGTTTAAGTCTTTAGTCCATTTTGAGTTAACTTTTGTGTATTATATAAGATAGTGTCCAATGTCATTATTTTGCATGTGCCTATTCTGTTTTCCCTGCACCATGTGTTGAAGAGACTGTTCTTTACTCACTGTATATTTCTAGCTTCTTTATCGTAAGTTAATTGACCATATATGTGTGGGTTTAGTTATGGGCTATCTATTCTGATCCATTGATCTGTGTGTCTGTTTCTATGCTAATACCATACTCTTGATTAATATGGCTTTGTAATGTAGTTTGAAAAAGCTGAAGCATGATACCTTCAGCTTTGTTCTTCTTAAGATTATTTTGGCTATTCCTGGTCTTTTGTCATTCCATACAAATTTTAGGATTCTTTATCTTTGTGAAAATTACATTGGAATTTTGGTGGAAACTGCTTGAATTTGTAGGTTGTTTTGGGTAACATGGACATTTTAATAGTAATTTTTCCAATCTATAAGAATGGAGTATCTTTCCACTTATTTGTGTTGTCTTCAATTTCTTTAATCAATTTCCTAGAGTTTTTTTACATACAGGTCTTTAACTTCATTAAATTTTTTCTAGGTATTTTATTATTGATGTGATTATACACTAGATTGTTAACTTCTTTTTCTGATATCTCATTATTAGTGTATAGAAATGCAATCAATTACTGCATGTTAACTTTGTATCCTGTGACTTCACTGAATTCACTTATCAGTTCTAACAGTTTTTGGTGGAGTCCATAGGGTTTTTATATATGATAACATATCTGCAAATACAACTAGTTTTACTTCTTTTTCAATTTAAATGCATTTTTTCCTTGCCTAATCTAGCTAAGATATTCAATTCTATGTTGAATAAATATACTGAACATGGATTCACTTGTTCTATTCCTGATCTTAGAGGAAAATCTCTTCAACCTTTTCACCAATGCATATGATGTAAGCTGTGGGTTTTGTCATATATAGTCTATAGTATGTTGAGGTATGTTCCCTCTATACCCACTTTGTTAAAAATTTTATCATAAATGAATCTTTAATTTTGTCAAATGTTTTTCCTGAATCTATTGAGGTCATATTATCATATGACTTTTCCTTTTTGTTAGTGTGATGTATCACATGGATTAATTTTGCAGATGTGGAATGATCCTTCCATCTCTGGAATAAATCCCACTTGATCTTGGTGAATAATTCTTTTAATGTATTGTCAAATTTGATTTCCTAATATTTTGTTGAGACTTTTTACATCTATGTTCATTAGTGATATTGGCCTGTAATTGTCTTGAAGTATCTTTGGTTTTGGTATCAAAGTAATGCTGACCCAATAAAATGAGTTTGTAAGTATTATCTACTTTTAAAAAATTTTTTTGGATGAGTTTGTAAAGGATTGCTATTACCTCTTCTTTAAGTGTTTAGTATAATTCACCTGTGAAACCATCTGGTCCTGGGTTTTTCTGTGCTGGGTGGTTTCTGATTACCGATTTAATTTTCCTACTAGTAACTGATCTGTTCAGGTGTTCTATTTCTTCATGATTCAGTCCTAGTAGGTTGTATGTTTCTAAAAATTCATCCATTTCCTCTAGGCTTCCCATTTTGTGGACATATAATTGTCCATAGCAGCCTCTATGACCCTTGGTACTTCTGTGGTATCTGATATAAACACAATGACTCTTCTTTTCTTTTTTTTTTAAATCAATGTTTGCGTGGTCTATTTTTTGCATCTCTTTACTTTCAACTCCCCGTTACTGTTCTTTTAAAGAGTATATAGTTGGGCCATAAATTTTTTATCTACTGTAAATATTTGTCTTTTACTTAGTTTAACCCGCTGAGCCACACAGGTGCCACATGTCTTTTACTTAGTTTAATTGAAATATTTACATTTAAGGAAATTATAGATATGTTCAGAGTTTGTTTGCTATTTATTTTGGTTGTTTCCTCTGTTTCTTGTTTATCTTTCTCTTTTCTTTAATAATGTACCAGGATTTAAATTGATAAATTACAGTGCTTTTGTGTGTTATATGTATATTTTAGTGAATACTTTGTGTGCTACAATATACATATGTGATTTGTCATAATATAATGGTATCGGCATTTTACTACTTTATTAAAATGTGGAAACTTTACTTCCATTTAGATTGTTGTATCTTCCAGACTTTTAAATATCATCATCTTCAGTATCAGGTTGTATTATAATTTTGTTTCAATTTCAAATATTTTTTAAAATCATGAGTAAGAATAGTCTAAATTATTTAGGCATATTTCTTTTCTTTCTTCCATCATGATGTTCCAAGTCTCTTTGCTGTCCCTTTTCTGTTTGAAAAAAGTAATTTCCTTAGTGTGTGTGTTTCTTTTTTTTTAAGGATAGATCTAATTATGACAAATTGTTCTAGCTTTGTCTTAATTTCTGAAGGCTATAGAATTTATGGTTGAGATTTCTTTTAGCACTTGATAAATGTGCCACTTCCTTTTGGCTTTAATGCTCTGATGGCAAATCCGATGCCATTCAGATTAGTGTTCACTTATAGGTAATGTGTCATCTCTTCTTGGCTGCTTTCAAGATTTTTCTGCCTTTAGTTTTCAGAAGTTCAACTGATGTGTTTTGACTTTTTTTCTCTTTTGGTATATTTGGCACTTTCTCAGCTTATTGATTCTATAGATTTATGTCTTTTAATTTATTTCTTTAAAAAATGTGGGACATTTATTTTTAAAAAAATTAACCTCACATTCTTTCTCTTCTTTTGGGACTCTGGCAATACAAATGGTATAACTTTTGTTAATGTCCCACAGATCCCTGAGGCTTTGTTCATTTTATATTTCAATCTATTTTCTATTCAGTTTGAATAATATATTCTCAAGTTTACATATTCAATTTTACATCTTTTCTACTCTGCTATTGAATCCATCCAGCAATTTTTAAAAAAATTATATTGTATTTTTCAGCACTATCATTTCCATTTGCTCTTATGTTTTTGGCAAGATTTCTGTTTTTCATTTGTTTCAAGAAAATTTATAATAGCTTGTTAAAATACTTCAGCTATGACTATCTTATAATCCTTGCAGATAACTCTAGAATCTTATTTTGTTTGTTTTCATCAGTTGGTTTTCTTTTCTCACTCAAACTGATATTTTCCTGATTCTTGATATGACATGATTTTTTATATAATCCTAGACATTTCGTCTTTAGTGATAAGAGACTCTAGATCCTATATAAATCTTTTATCTTGGACAATTGTCTGATGTTTAGCATGTAGGTTATAGTCTATTTTGTAGATTTTGGCTCCATTGATAATTTAATTTTCAGAGCCTTTGCAATACCATTTTTGTCTGCTTGGTTTATCTGTACAGCTGCGGTTCCCTGTAGTTCATGCTTTTGCTATCTGAGGGGGATAAAATAATTTCTTCAAGGTTTGCATATGCCTTTAGGTAGGGGAAGGGAGTCTAATGCCATACTTAAATAGAAAATTATCCCTAATATGCCCTTATTGTGGTAAGATTCCTTCCCATTGCATGTGGGTGATGGAATACTTTTGGGGCCAGGTATTTATTCCAGTTGGCTTTTTCTTGTCATTACGTTTTATCTTTATTTTTTTTTTTTAAAGATTTTAGTTATTTGAGAAAGAGAGCATGAGCAGGGGGAGGGGAAGAGGGAGAAACAGACTTCCCAATGAGAGACTCTAGAATCATGACCTGAGCTGAAGGCAGACTCTTTTTTAATTATTTATTTTTTAATTGTGTTATGTTAGTTACTGTATAGTACATCATTAGTTTTTGATGCAGTGTTCCATGATTCATTGTTTGCATATAACACCCAGTGCTCCATGCAATCTGTGTTCTCCTTAATACCTATCTATCAACAGGTGATAGGGATTACATTCTATCTGCCCAGTGCCCCTGGTTATGGGAAGGGAGTCTCAGACCCATGGGGACAAAGAAACTTCCTGGGCCATGTGCTTTTTGTGCTAGTATTCTGTCAGTGACAAGTAGCCACACCTAGTATCTCTGTTTTGAGAGGGGTGTCACAGGTCTTTCAGGAAAGAAGAGCTCTTCATCTGGCCACTTACTGTCAGTGAGGCTCCATTAAAATTACCCCTGCAAGTGCTGCTAGATATGCCTGGTGGTGTCAGCAATAATCCTTTTCATTCAGGATGAATGAACATGCCTGGGTCTCCTTTGGATGCCAAATTGGTGGCTGGGAAATGCCAAACCTAAATCACTTTCTTATCTTGGGTGAGGGAGTCATACACACCTACTGTGGTGTAGTTTCTCCGATGCCAGAGTCCTAACCAGTTCACATTTCTCCTTCCATTTTTCTTATTTATTCTTTGTTTTCTCTTGTATAGCTTTCTCTTGTATTGGTTCCAGGGTTATAGTTATGCTTAGCAGGGAAAAGTAGGGATAAATTAGTCTTTGGCATCTAATCTGGAAGAGAAATCTTCTCTTGTGGTTTTAAACTTCTTTTTAAAAAATATGTAGATTAATTGTTAGAGCTAAGTGATATATTTTAAGAGAAAATTATGAGAATTAATTAAATGCAATACACCAATTATTGGAGTCTGCAATGATGACAGTCAGATGGTGATAGAATTTTTTTGAAAAATGCCAGATAGTTAGAAACAATTTAAATATTTGATCACATTACTTACATAAAGACATTTGGACAATTTATGGTGACATACTTTTTGTTTGATTAATGAGCTTAACTAGACAATACTGATATTATAAAGAGTTTTGGAAAGGCTTCTCTAAGAGTTTCCTAAGTGATACTTTAGGTAGATGTTTCTATAAGGACTTACTTTAGTTGACTGTGTGTGTGTGTGTGTGTGTGTGTGTGTACATTATATGAGTAAGCAATTTTGTTTAGATGGCCAAAGTTGAAAGAATATAGGGGAGACAAAGATTACACTGGGTTACAGATTATTAGAATGTTATTTACCTGGTGTACTTCCAATCATCAATGGATTAATCAATGTGAAATTTATTACATTAAATTAAAATTTCCAAAAATTAAAAATATATATATATTCAAAATTTCTCTATGTACTAAAGAATTATTTATAGTCCTTTCTCAAGTTAGCACCTACTTGTCAGGATTCTTTTAGAGATTTATGTGAGAGAGAAAGAGAGAGCAAGAGAGCATGAGTGGGGAGGGGGAAGGGCAGAGAGAGAGGGAGAATCTCAAGCAGATTCCCTACAGAGCACAGAGCCTAACTCTGTGTTAGATCATCCCAGGCCCCCAAGACAATGACCTGATCTGAAATTAAGAGTCAGATGCTTAACTGACTGAGCCACCAAGATACCCCAATTTAGCACCTACTTTTCAGGTTTAAGGAACATTCATCCTATGGTATACATGATCATTATCAAGTGAAGCAGAAAGAGTATGTTCTTTTAATGCTTGTCTTTAGATCTTATCCAATCTTGTGTATCTTGTCAATTTGCAAGATAGCTCTACCTGAGAGACTGTAATACTATAGTTTTTTGTTTTCTAAACAAACACTAATATTATATACATGTTATATAGCAAATATATAAAAGGTAACTAAATATACTTTATTTGCAAAGGGAAGCTATAAAATATAGTAAGATTAAAAAAATGGTAGAGAAACACAAGAACACATGCATAGGAGTGAGAGGGCAGTTTGAAGACCTATAAATCTGAGCTGTCTTTAGTTAAGGTCCATGCCCTGTATGAGGATATACCCTAAATGAACATTTCACACAAATATCTATAAAATCAGGATCCTTTTTATAAATAAGTAAAATTCAGATACAGAAGAAGTTATTTGAATGAGGCTAGGTATTATCTTGGCTGCCTTTTTTCAAATAATGTGAAATTTATTTACTCCTTTATAGCTTGCAACCATTTGCATCATAGATATTTTGATTTAGGAGATACAGCATGTTAGGGAACACTTACTCTGTTTTCCATCTGAACTATGATTTATTAACGTAAAGATAAATACTATATGGATGTAGGAGGAAAGAATTTTTTAAAATTTCACACTGCACATCTTAATGCTGGAAACAAATTAAAGTGTGTTCTATGGTTACATGATGTATTTTCATGGATTGATTTATAACATGTTCTATCATAATATATTTTACAAAATGATTCTAGAAGTCCAGTTTGTACATTGTTACCATCCCTTACTCTGTATTTTTAAAGCTTTTTGACCTATAATTTACTTGCAGTGAATTTTATTATAATTATACAACTCAGTGATTTTTAGTACATTGATAGAATTGTATAACCATCACAGCAGTCCAGTTTCAGAATATTCTTATCAACCAAAAAACTTCTCTTGGTCAGATGCCTGGTTGGTTCAGTCTGTTAAGTGTCTGCCTTCAGCTCAGATCATGATCCCAGGGTCCTGAGATGAGTCGCTCATGGGGCTCCCTGCTTAGTGGGGAGACAGCTTCTCCCTCTGCCTGCTGCTCTCCCTGCTTGTGCACGTGCTTGCTTGTGCTCTCTCTCTGACAAATAAATAAATAAAATCTTATATTAAAAAAGAAAAAACTTCCATTGTTCTCATTTACAGTCAACCCCCATTCTTATCCTTAGTCCTAGGCAAGGATTTCTGACTCATAATAGTGTCTTTTCTGATCATTTCATATAAATGAAATCATATAATATATTGCCTTTTGAGCCTTGCTGCTTTCACTTAACATGATGCTTTTGGGGTTTATCCATGCTATAACATGTATTCATAGTTTGTTCTTTTCTATTATCAAACAGTATTCCATTGTTTGGAGAATATATTTTTATTTGTGAGTTCACAAACTATGAACATTTTGATTGTTTCCAACTTTTAGTTACCGTGAATAATGTTACTTCATGAACATTTGGCTACTGGTTTTTATGTAGGCATATTTCTGGGTCATTTGATAGATACCCTAGAATAGAATTCCTGGATTGTATAGTAAGTTTATTCTTAATCGATTCTCAAAGTTACTGTATCATTTTACTTTCCCATCAGGAATATATATTGGTTTCAGTTTCTCTATGTTCTTATTTATCTTTTTATTATGATTATGATTATTATAATCATTCTTGTGGAGGTGTAGTACATCTCCTTGTGCTTTTAATTTCTCTAATAAAGATGCTGAACATCTTATACATCAGCCATTTATATCTTGCCCCACTCATTATATAATGTTTTGTTTGCTTTCAAATTTGTTTGAAATTTGAATTTTCAAATTTCAAATTGCGTATTCAAATGTTTTGTTTGTTTTTTAAAGGGCAAAATTCAAATGTACTTTTATTATGATTGGCTTGTAAAGTTCTTTATTATCAAATTGTTATTGACTTCCTATTGACTGTCTTGCAAGACTTCTTTATGTATTCTGGACTAAGATTTTTTTAAGACATATTTATATTTTGAGAGAAAGAGAGGACATGAGTGGAAGAAGGGGCAGAGGGAGGAGGAGAGAATCCACAAGCAGAATCCCTGCAAAGCCAGGAGCCTTTGGTGGGGCTCAATCCCAAGACCCCATGATTGTGACCTAAGGTGAAACCAAGAGCTCTGATGCTCAACCAACTGCAATACCCAGGTGCCCTGGACCTAGATTTATGCATACAAATTTAAAATAGAATTTATTTATAGGAAAACCGTTAATTTGCATGAAAACTATATGAATGAAAAATCCTATCCTAATGATTATTTGCTTTGAGTATTCATTATAAAACAATTAAATTATGGAAATAGTTATATACCTTAGAGGTTATCCAATCACAACCAATCACCTAATATATCTTTTAAGAGTTATAAATAACATTGGGACACCTGGGTAGCTCAATCAGTTAAGCATCTTCCTTTAGCTTAGGTCATGATTCCACCTGGGTTCCAGCCCTGCATCTGGCTCCCCACTCAGCAGGGGGCCTGCTTCTCCCTCTCCTGCTGCTGTTCCCCCTGCTTATGCTCTCTTATGCTCTCTGTCAAATAAAATTTTATTTATTTATTTTTTAATTAAAAGAGTTATATGGGGAGCCTGGGTGACTCAGTTGTTAAGCATCTGCCTTAGGCTCAGGTCATGATCCCAGAGTCCTGGGATCAAGCCCCAGATGGGACTCCCTGCTCGGTGGGAAGCCTGCTTTTCCTTCTCCCACTCCCCCTGCTTGTATTCCCTCTCCCTGCTGTCTCTCTTTCTCTCTGTCAAATAAGTAAATAAAATCTTAAAGAAAAATTAAAAAAAAGTTGTGAATAAAATTTTAAATGTATTTTGATTTAGTTATTTTTTTTACATTTTTACACTTTACATAATATTTTTTACATTATTGCTGATAATAATAAAGGATTCAGCCCTCAAAGTCCATCCATGTTGTCACAAATGACAGTATTTCATCCTTCTTATGGATAAGATTTCTTGGTGTATGTATACCACAAATTCTTAATCCATTCATCCATTGATGGGCACTTAGATTGTTTCCATTGTCTTGGCTATTATAATCAAATGCTATGATGAACAAAGTGATGCAGATATTTCTTCAGGACACTGATTCCATTACCTTTGGATAAAAACTCAGTAGTGGAGTTGCTGGATCATATGGCACATCTATTTTTAATTCTTTGAGGAATGTTCATGCTGCTTTTCATAGTGGATGTTCCACTCTACATTCTTGCAAATGTGTATAACAACCATTCCCTTTTCTCCACATTTTCAGCATTTCTTATTTCTTGTCTCTTTGATGATAACCATGAATTTTAGTTACATTTCCTTAATAAGTCATTTTAAGCCATTTTCATGCACATTTACTGGCCATTTTTTTTTAAGATTTTATTTATTTATTTTTTTGACAGACAGAGATCACAATAGGCAGAGAGGCAGGCAGAGAGAGAGAGGTAGGGGGAAGCAGGCTCCCTGCTGAGCAGAGAGCCTGATGTGGGGCTCGATCCCAGGACCCTGAGATTATGACCTGAGCCAAAGGCAGAGGCTTTAACCCACTGAGCCAGCCAGGCGCCCCTTACTGGCCATTTTTTAAAAATTTTTTATTTTTTATAAACATATATTTTTATCCCCAGGGGTACAGGTCTGTGAATCACCAGGTTTACACACTTCACAGCACTCACCAAAGTACATACCCTCCCCAATGTCCATAATCCCACCCACTTCTCCTAAACCCCCTCCCCCCAGCAACCCTCAGTTTGTTTTGTGAGATTAAGAGTCACTTATGGTTTGTCTCCCTCCCAATCCCATCTTGTTTCATTGATTCTTCTCCTACCCACTTAAGCCCCCATGTTGCATCACCACTTCCTCATATCAGGGAGATCATATGATAGTTGTCTTTCTCTGCTTGACTTTTACTGGCCATTTTTAATTAGATTTTTTTTATTATGTTATGTTAGTCTCCATACAATACAGCCTCAGTTCTTGATGTAGTGTTCCAAGATTCATTGTTTACATATAACACAGTGCTCCATGCAATACATGCCCTCCTTAATACCCACCACCAGGCTCACCCATATCCCCTCCCCTCTTTCCTCTAAACCCTTCAGTTTGTTACTCAGAGACCACAGTCTCTCATGGTTCATTTTCTCCTCTGATTTCCCACCCTTCACTTTTCCTTTCCTTCTTCTAATGTCCTCCATGTTATTCCTGACTCTCCACATGTAAGTGAAACCAGATGATAATTGACTCTCTCTGCTTGATTTATTTCACTCAGCACAGTCTCCTTCAGTCCCATCCATGTTGAAGCAAAAGTTGGGTATTCATCCTTTCTGATGGCTAAGTAATATTCCATTGTATATATGGACTATATCTTGTTTATCCATTCATCTCTTGAAGGGCGTGCCAGCTCTTTACACAGTTTGGTTATTGTGGTCATTACTTCTATGAACATGGGGGTACATAATGGCCCTTCTTTCCACTACATCTGTATCTTTGGAGTAAATACCCAGTAGTGCAATTGCTGGATTATAGGGTAGCTCTATTTTTACTTTATTGAAGAATCTCCACACTGTTTCTCAACTTGCATTCTCACCAACAGTATAAGAGATTTCCCCTTTCTCCACATTTCTCCAACATTTGTTGTGCAGAGCTTATTCCTTGTTTGATTTGATTTTTGTTGCTTGTGCTTTAAGTGTCCTATACAAGAAATTATTGCCAAGACACATGTCAAGAAGTTTTATCTCTGTTTTCTTTTAGGAGTCTTGTGGTTTCAGAATTTACATGTAATTCAATTAATTTTTGTGAGTAGTGTTTAGTTTCATTCATTTGCATGTGAATATCCAATTTCCCAGCACAAATTATTGAAGATACTGTCTATCATCCATTCAGTATTCTTTATTCCTTTATCAAATATTATTTGACCATCCAGGCATTCATTTATTTCTAGATTTTCAATTCTGTTCCATTGATATGTGTCTGTTTTTATGGCAGCACCATACTATTTTGATCACTATAGCTTTTCAATATAGTTTGAAATCAAACTATAGTTTGATTGTACCTCTAGTTTTACTCTTCTTTCTCAGAATTGCTTTGACTCTTTGGGATCTTTGCAGTTCCACATGAATTTTAGGATTTTTTTTTATTTATAAAAAAAGCCATTGGAATTTTCATAAACATTGCATTGAATTTATAGGTGGCTTTGGGTAGTGTGGATGTTTTAACAATATTGATTTTTTTTCAATTCATAATGCAAAATATTTTCCAGTGATTGGTGTCATCTTCAGCTTCTTTATCAATATCATTATTTTCAATGTACCAGTACTTCACTATCTTGGTTTAATTTATTCTAAATGTATCAGTGTTTTTGATGTTATTATAAATGGGATTATTTCCTTTTTAAAATAAATTATAATGTATAGAAGTGCTAATAATTATTGTATGCTGATTTTTGTATCCTGCAACTTTAATGAATTTTCGTATTTGATGAAATAGTTTTTGGTAGAATATTTAGAATTTTATCTATATAAAACATGTCATTTGCAAGTAGAGATGATTTTCTATATTCCCTTCTGATTTGGGGTTGTTTCATTTCTTGCCTGATTTCTGTGTCTGGGACTCCCAGCAGGAGTGTTAAGAGTGGACATGTTGTCTTATTCCTGGTCTTAGAGGAAAAGCCTTCAGCCTTTCACCATTGAGTATGATGTTAGCCTTGGGTTTAGAATACATGATCTTTATTATGTGTAGGTGTTTTATCTATATCTAAGTTGTTGAGATTTTTAAATGATGATGGATGCTGAAATTTTCTTAATTTCATTTTTCTTTATTGTATTTTCTGTATATGTTTTGATCATATGATTTTTATCTTTTGTTACTGTGATGTATTACATTATTGATTTGCATATGTAGAAACATCCTTACATTCCAGGGATGAATTCTACTCCATCATGGTGTATGATCCTAATGTGCTATTGCATTTGGTTTTCTAGAAAGTGTTGAGACTTTTTTGCATCTATTTTCTTTTTTTTTTTTTAATATTTTATTTATTTGATAGAGAGAGAGATATCACAAGTAGGCAGAGGCAGGCAGAGAGAGGGGAAAGTAGGCTCCCCGCTGAGTGGAGAGCCTGATATGGGACTCGATCCCAGGACCCAGAGATCATGACCTGAGCTGAAGGCAGCTTTAACCTACCGAGCCACCAAGGTGCCCCTGTATCTATTTTCATCAAGGATGTTGACTTTTAGTTTTCTTGTAGTATCATTGTCTGGTTTTGGTATCAGCTTAATGGGGAACTCATAAAACTAGATGTTTTCCCTTCTGTTTAATTTGAAAGAGTTTGAGAAGGACTGATGTTAATTAATTTTTAAATGTTTAGAATTCACCAATGAAGACCTCCGGTCCCAGGTATTTCTATGTTGGGAGGATTTAATTACCAATTCAATCCCTTACTAGTAATCTGTCTGTTCATATTTTCTATTTCTTCATGATTCTGTCCTGATAGGTTGTATGTTTCTAAGAATTTATCCATTACTTCCATGTTGTCCAGTTTGTTGGCTTATGTTGTTCATGGTAGTGTGTTATGATATTTTGGATTTCTGTGGTATCAGTTGTAATGTCTCCTCTTTTATAATTTTATTGATTTGGGTCTTTTGGTTTCTTGGTTAGTTTAGCTAAATGTCAAATTTCAGGTTCTCTACCTCATTTATTTCTGCTCTAATCTTTATTCCTTTTTTTTTTTTTTTTTTCTGTTAACTGTCCTAGAAAGTGTTTCATGAGCACTTGAGAAGGTGTATATTCTGCTGTTTGGAATGGAAAGTTCTGTTTGTATCTGTTACTTCTGTTTAGTTCACAGTGTTGCTCAAACCTTGTTT
The DNA here is from genome assembly GCF_022355385.1 of Mustela nigripes. Lineage (NCBI taxonomy): Eukaryota > Metazoa > Chordata > Mammalia > Carnivora > Mustelidae > Mustela > Mustela nigripes. The sequence continues at coordinate 112,705,495 of NC_081557.1, read as the reverse complement.
CCTTATTGAATCTCTGTTTGGATCACCCATCTATTGTTGAGAGTCAGATATTAAATTCTCCAACTATTTATTATCATATTGCTCTTTATTACTCCTTTTACTTCTGTTAGCGTTTGCTGTATATATTTAGGTGCTCCAATGTTGGGTACACAAATATTTACAATTGTTGCATATTCTTGATATATTGACTCCTTTATAATTACATAATAACCGTTTTTGTCCCTCTTAACCACTCTTAGCTTAAAGTCTTCTGCTGTAAGTATAGCTACCCCTGCCTTTTCATGATTACCACTGTCTGAAATATCTTTTATGTTCTCTTCACTCTCAAGTCTATGGGTGTCTTTAAAGGTAAAATGAGATTCTTGTAGGCAGCATATTGTGGCATCTTGTTTTTCTGTCCTTTCAGCCATTCTCCTCTTTAGAGGAGTGTCTCCTCTTTAGAGAGTTTAATCCACTTATATTAGAGTAATTGTTAAGAACGTAACTGTTGCCATGTTGTTTTTTGTTTTGTAGATCCATTGTTCTTTTCATCTTGCTACCTTCCTTTTATGATTTGATTGTTTGGTCCTTCATCATAGTCTTTTGTGTAACTACAGGATTTTCCTTTGTAGTTACAATGATACTTGAAAATCTATTTCTGGATATATATATCTAAAGAGAATAAATTCAGTGTCCCAAATAGGTATCTGCCTCCCTTTGTTCATGGCAGCATTAATTGCCAATTAGAACTGGAAACAGTTTGTCCATCAATAGACACCATCTTGAAGACATCACTCTAGACTTAGATTTTCTATTGTAGTTCAATGTGAGCTTTTTTTGCACATCTCATATTAATTACCAATATTGTTTTACAAGTCCACTAATACTAGATTACTATTTGTGTTTATTTTAGAAGCATGGATTCTTTGCCATCTTCAGAGATTTCTAAAGGTCAAGGCAACATGATTTGTTCTCTGGCCTTGCTGCTTCTGAATTTTAAGTATTGTCTCCTGGCCTATACAATTTCAGATTACAAATACCTCAGATGTAACTAGGAATCCCAACCCATCAATCAACTACAATCATTCATCTCAGCCTTTTATTTATAATTTTTTTATTTTTTATAAACATATATTTTTATCCCCAGGGGTACAGGTCTGTGAATCACCAGGTTTACACACTTCACAGCACTCACCAAAGCACATACCCTCCCCAATGTCCATAATCCCACCCACTTCTCCCAAACCCCCTCCCCCCAGCAACCTTCAGTTTGTTTTGTCATCTCAGCCTTTTAAAGATTTTATTTATTTATTTGACAGACAGAGATCACAAGGCAGGCAGAGAGAGAGAGAGAGGAGGAAGCAGTCTCCCTGCAGAGCAGAGAGCCCAATGTGGAGCTTGATCCCAGGACCCTGGGATCATGACCTGAGCCTAGGCAGAGGCTTTAACCCACCAAGCCACCAAGGCACACCATCTCCACCTTTTGAAAACAATTGTCACTGATCTTCCATGAGAATCCCCTGTACTGTCATAGTGAAAAGAGCATCCTCTCTGCTCTCCATAAAAGACAGCCTGCTTAGTTTTAATAGTAAACCATGGCTGTTTTCTTACATTGTTTGTTTTGTTTTTGAAAAGTGTAAGTAAGCTCTGACATTGCATTTAATTCCCCAACACCGACCTTTAAGTTTTGGTATATTCCTAACAGGTTCTAGTGATAGGTCAATGGACTTTCCCATTTTTATTAATATGTGTCATTATCTTTCTAGATCCTGTTGGACTTTTATTGAGCAGTTGAGAATTGGAAACATCAGAACTCACTCAACTGTCAAAATTTCTTGAGCCTAAGGTAATATTGATTAGTAAAATGTTGTGAGATTAAAGCATCATTTAAATAATTCATATTTTAATGTTTTAAAGCTTTACCACAAAATGAAAGATTCTTCCTAAAACATATTTTGAGTTATACTAACATTGTTGGAAATCTTTTAATAATTTCCTTTTGAAAAGTGTTCATAAAAAACCTTCATGAGAGCTACAAAATGTCTCATTACTCTAGTTATACAGTACTTTTAAAAGCCTAGTTATATCATGTTCTCTCTCCATCTTCTTATCTCTTCATTTCCCTTTTTTGTACCCTAACATGACTCATCATATTTATAGATGAGCTCTGAAATTATAAAGGATGAAAATTTTTGTTATAAAATGATTTTTTTTTTTTTTTGTTAAGTGAAGGAGAATCACCTTGGAAATAGGGTGAATGTTTATCAGAGAGCAATATAATAGAAATGCAAGATTGTATGACTTCTTAGTTTAATTATTGATTATACATACATACTCTGGTGATAAGGTGCTCTGAGAATTAGCAATGTCCTAGGGAGGTCTCTGCTACCAAACCATTACAGATTTATAATAGAAAGATGTCTATGTCAAACAAGGTCAAAATTGTTCTATTCAGAGATGAAAATACTGTACTCCTAATTTGAATTTTATCTTTTCTTCAAGTTTAATGGAGAAAATAATTGGAAATAGTTCATAAAATAATGTAACAGTAGAAAACTTTTTTTTTTTGAAACTTCATCCATTTTTTATTATTCATAACACTACTTGATACTTACACAGATGGCATTTTCATCAAAGGATTTCAGAACATAAAATTAGCAAGTATTAGTCAGTTTTCAGATGGGAAGTCAGAGGTGCTGAGAAGACAAAGCCAGGCACTGTGAGTCTGCCTGGGATGGTGAACTTCTGGAAAGTACCTTTTCTTTCTTTCTTTTTTTTTTTTTTTATTTTTTTTTTTTGATAAACATATATTTTTATCCCCAGGGGTACAGGTCTGTGAATCACCAGGTTTACACACTTCACAGCACTCACCAAATCACATACCCTCCCCAATGTCCATAATCCCACCCCCTTAGTGGTTTGAGATACATGATGACAGAAGCCATTTCAGTTCTGGCTCATATTAATAGTGTTGTGAAGGAATTTAACCTAACATTTATTCATACTAGGTTAGGTAGATGAAGGTCATGATAATATCCCTAATATATGCTTCTTTTGTTTCATGACTATGTATCAGGCATTGTGTTAGGCATTTTGAAGGATATAAAAGAACAACAGAAAGTCATGCCTAGGATTTTATTACTTCTTAAAGGAAGTAAGACATTCACATGACTAAATCCAATGTCTTCTATTAATTGCTATCTTCTTAGTAAAAATTTTACAAATTTTTCAAGATTTCCAGAATTGGGGTGCCTGGGTGGTTCAGTGGGTTAAAGCCTCTGCCTTCAGCTCAGGTCATGATCTCAGGGTCCTGGGATAGAGACCCACATCGGGCTCTCTGCTCCGCGGGGAGCCTGCTTCCTCCTCTCTCTCTGACTGTCTCTCTGCCGACTTGTGATCTCTGTTTGTCAAATAAATAAATAAATATATTTTTTAAAAAAAAGATTGCCAGAAAGTTTAAAAATTAGAAGTTTTAGAAATGTTTGCTTACTTTTAAAATATTAATAACATTGTCATTTACAAAAAGTATTGTTCCCCTCAATGGATGAGAATATGCTTTTTAGAAATGTTAAGTATGCATCCAAAAATGTAATAATCAGTTGTTGACTGAGATCTGTCAGACTTCTTACTAGGGACTGCTTCCTCAAGTTTCAGTGCTTTGATACAATGTAATTTTATTTCTCTTTCATGAAAGGGGCCCATATAGATACTCTGTTAGGGGGAAGTTTGTGATCCAGAAACCTGACTTTTTCCATTTGATTGCTCTTTCTGCCAACCCCGAGTGGGGCCTTAGAATTCTCTCTATTCAGTGGCAGAAGGAAAAAGACAAATGAACATGTGAAATCCACTTTTACAAGTTCTAACCAGAAAATGAGCCATGATACTTTAAATTGTATTCTACTAATGAGACTAACATGGCCACACCCAGTACCATTGTGTGGAAGGACCTAGAGATGTACTTACTCCCAGAAGTAATCCCACACAGCAGAAGGCAGAGTACAATTTTTTTGGTAGAAAATCATCTCCAGGAGACTCTTAATGCCTTGTTAATTCTGCATTACTGTACTGTCTCTAATAGTGTGTAAATGCTACTTGATTTAACTTTCTGAAAATTTTACCCTATAGATATTTAATTGCAGTTCATTAATTGCATACCGTGATATGATAGTGAAAAGTCTCAGGAGCAATATTTTGATACAGTTAATCTATCTAACTTCATATATGCAATAATATTCCCATGAACATTTATAACTCCTCCGGTTAAGAAATTGTTTTTAATAGCCTTACAGAATCCTACCAATATTACCCTCCAGAATTAGAAATAAATAAATAAACTTCCTCAACCTCAGAAGGCATCCTAGTAGACAAAAAAGTTCACATTTCTGACCAAATATATCATTTTAATCTTTCTTAAATCAAAAATTCTACCATGCCTTACCAGTGATGTTAATGATTCAGAAGTTCTTGTTATTAAAAAAGCACAAGAAAAAAAATAAGATAAATGAACTCAAATTTAATTTTTCTGGGTTTACAAAGTGTGAAATCTATATATTACATATATATGACTAGATACTATTTTACTACTATATATGTGTATATATACATATATACACATATAAAGACTGGTTACTATTAATTGAATTAACTTATTGGCATATAGCTGTAATGATTTCTGATGATTGTTTCTATTTCCTTGGTGTTAGTCATGATCTTTCCCCTTTCATTCATAATTTTATTAATTGGGATCCTCTTTCTTTTATTTTGGATTAGTTTGGCCAGTAGTTTATCAATCTTCTTAATTCTTTCAAAGAACCAGCTTCTACTTTCATTGATCTGTTCTTTAGCTAAAAATCTAATTTGTCTGATATGAAGATTGCTACCCCAGGTTCCTTTTGAGGCCCGTTGTCATGAAAGGTATCTCTTCATCCCTTCACTTTCAGTCTGGATGTATATTTTAGGTTTGAAATGTGTCCCTTGTAGACAGCATATAGGTGGGTCCTCTCATTTTATCCGGTCTACAACCCTGTGCTGTTTTATTGGAGCATTTGGGCCATTCATTTGGAGAGTGATTATTGACAGATAAGATTTTATTGTTGTCATGTTGCCTGTGAAGTCCTTGTCTCTACAGATTAGTGGTCACATATTCTTTCAGTTGCTTCTGGTCCTGGAAGCTTCTTATCACTCCATCTCTTCTGAATGACAGCCTTGCCAGGTAGAGGTCTTGGCTGCACATTCTTCTCATTTAGTACTCTGAATATGTTTTGGCAGCCCTCTGGATTGCCAGATCTCTGTGGTCAGGTCTGATGTTATTCTGATGTTCTTCCCTCTGTACACAAGTAATCTCTTCCCCCTAACTGCCCTAAAAATGGTTTCCATGGTTCTAAGATTTGTGAGTTTTACTACTACATGCCTGGGGGTTGATCTTCCCTCATTGATCTTGGGTGGGGGGGGGGTGTCCTCTCTGCCTCTAGAACATGATTACTTATGTCATTCTGCAGATTAGGGAAATTGTCAGCTACAGTTTGGTCAAATATATCTTCTAGTCCTCTGTTTCTCTTTCTCTCTCCACCCCCTCAGGGATTCCAGTAATTCTGACTTTGGAACATTTCACAGCATCATTTATTTCTCTAATTCTGTTTTCATGTATTTTAAGCTATTTGTTCGAGGCCTCCTCTTCTCCTTTTTTTTTCTATCAGTTTGTCTTCAAGATCACTAATTTGTTCTTCTGCCTCATCTACCCTAAATCTTGGACTATTTAGATTAGATTGGCTCTCATTGATAACATTTTTAAGTTCTGCCATATCTGCCCTTAACAGATCTATGTTGCAATTAATAGTTTTCTCCAGTCTGACTATTGTCTTCATAACTGATACCCTGAAGTCTATTTCTGATAACTTGCTTAGGTCCATATCCATTAGATCTGCTGGAGAGGCCATTATCTGTGGGTCTTTTCTTTGCTGAGAATTCCTCCTCCTTATCATTTAGTTGAGTTGTGGTTGAGGGGATGTATACTTGAAAATATCAACCACTAACCAGACAAGGTGCACCCTGGGAAGATTTGGAGTAATCAGAAGTCACTGCTAAAAAGAAAGAAAGAAAAAAAAAAAGCCAAAATGAACCCCAAGAGTAAGATTTATAAAGCACAAAACCAAAAAGAAACAGACCAACAAAAGAAAGTGAAAAAAAAAATAAAAAGTGTGTGGGAGGTGATGGGAAGATGGTTATAATCCTTGATGTGGGCGAGAAAGTGTATTTCAGTTCTTCCTGGTTGTATCTTGTTATCTTGTTAGAGAACTCAACTTTCTGGAGATACACGGAAATTAAGACTGATGTATATATATAAAGGTAGTATTGATGGGGAAAAGGATGATATTGTCACTTTATATCTATCTATCTATCTATATATTGATATATACAATATATATGTTATATATAAAGAAAAAAAATATATGTATGAAAAGTTCAAGATAAAAAGTTACTATGGAGTATGTTGTATTAAACACCTAGTTGAAATGGTAAGTAGGTTAAGAAAAAATAAAAAGAACAAAGAACTAGAATCTTATATGAGAATCACTATTCCAGCTTTCTTTTGAGCACTATTGGCATGAAAGATGCTTCTCCATCCCTTCACTTTCAGTCTGGATGTATCTTAAGGTTTCAGATGTGTCTCTTGTAAACAGCATATGTTGTTTTATCCTACTGGATAAAAAAAATCCTGTGCTGTTTTATGGGAGCATTTAGGCTATTCACATTGAGAGTGATTATTGAAAGATAAGTTTTATTGACATCATGTTGCCTGAGAAGTCCTTGTTTCTGTAAATTGTCTCTGTAAATTTGTGTTCTATGTCACTGTTGGTTGGATTCATTCTTCTTTTATGGAACCCCCCTTAGTATTTCTTGTAATGCCTGGTGGTCACATACCCTTTTAAACCTTGCCAGTTTTGGAAGCTCTTTATGTCTCCATCCATTCTGAATGTCAGCCTTGCTGGATAAGGTATTCCTGGCTGCATGTTCTTCTCATTTAGTGCTGTGAATATGTCTTGTCAGCCGTTTTTAGCTTGCCAGGTTTCTGTGGACAGGTCTGATGTTATTCTGATGGTCCTTCCTCTGTAAGTAAGGAATCTCTTCCCCCTATCTGCCCTTAAGACCTACTGTCTGAAATTATGATTTGTGAATTTCACAATTAAGTGTCTGGATGTCTTTCTAGACTTGTTGATCTTGGGAGGTTTCTTTTCAGCCTCTAGGGCACGAGGTGGGTATTAAGGATGGCATATATTATATGGAGCACTGTATGTGGTGCATAAACAATGAATCTTGGAACAATGATAAAACAAAATTAAATTTAAAAAAGAATCATGAGAAAGAATTTAAAAGAGAGAGAGAGAGAAGTTAGATCCAAGAAGCATACATGCTGTGAAGCAATACAGGAGTGTAATATAGTGTTTTACCCTGGTGTTGGGGTTTTACAGTTTTATGGGGACCCTGTGGTTGTTGTCCTCTTGTTCTTTTATCTTGTCTTCTGGAGACAGGGCCTGCTGTGTTGTTTTTCAATCAATCCTGCTTAGGTGGAGTTGCCCTGCCCCCTCTCAAGGGGTTGGGCTCCATGGAAGCTGGGTTTTGTTCTCTGGAGTCTTTTGTTCTCTGGTGGCATTTTGTGCTTTTCAGAGGGTCAGAGCAAAGTAAACTTCCTGCACTCTGACCTCTGCCTTGGAGACAATCCACAGTCTGCTTTTATCTCAATGGTCTGGAAAACACAGACCTCCCCCTTCCACACACAAGTTCCATTGAATACCACAGCTTCCTATGAGTAGTGCATGCTCGCCAGAGACTGTCTCAGTGGTCAGTGGAGGTCCACACTTAACCCCATGCCACAAAAACCACCAGTGATATTAGTCTGAGTGAGCCTGGTACTGGTGGCTGCCATTCCTGGCAATGCTGACTTGAATCTTTCCTGAGTCCTCTCAGCTACAGATGAGTAGTGGCTACAGGCAGTCTGTGGACCATGGATTTAGGTCCAAGCTTATGGCTGCCGGGTCCCAGCAATCATCTCTTAAGTCTTTTTGGTCTGTTTGAGTGCTGTTATCAGTCCTTTCCCTCTAGAAGCCACCAGTCCCCAAGCTATCACTTGGTTACCAAGCACAGGGCACTTTCTCTTTGGGGTATTACTTTCCAATGGTTAGCTTTTGGTGGCTCCCTCCCCCTTCTGTTTATCCTCCATTATCTGTCTGTGCAATCCCAACTCTATCCTTTGTACCTCTCTACTGATGATCCTTTGCCCCTGTAGAAATCCAGAAGTGTATAATCTTACATCTTAGGCTGATTTCCTCCATTTACTAGTTTCATAGTTTTTTGTTTGTTGTTTCTGTTGGCATCTTTAGGTTCTTCCATGTAGAATAGTATATCATTTGCAAATAGTGATAAATTAACTTCTTCCTTACCAAACTGGATGTTTTTTTTATTTCTTATTATTGTCTGATTCCTGGGCCAGGAACTTCCATACATTGAATAACAGTGGTGAGAACATTGGCTTTTTCCTGATCCTATATGAATAGCACTGTTTTTCACAATTGAATGTTATTTTAGCTATTGGTTTTCATAAATGGCCTTTATTATATTGAGGTATGTTCCCTCTAAATCCACTTTGTAGAGAGTTTTTATCTTGAATAGATGTTGAATTTTGTCAAATACTTTTTTTGTATTGAGGTGATCATATGATTGTTACTTTTTTTTTTTTTTTTTAAGATTTTACTTATTTATTTGACAGGCAGAGAGGCAGGCAGAGAGAGAGGAGAAAGCAGGCTCCCCATAGAGCAGAGAGCCAAAAGCGGGGCTTGATCCCAGGACCCTGGTATCATGACCTGAGCCGAAGGCAGGCTTTAACCCACTGAGCCACCCAGGCACCCCTACTCTTTATTTTTTAATGTGTGCCATGTTGATTGATTTGCAAATATTCAGGCATCCTAGCATCCCCAGAACAAATTCCACTTGGTTGTGGTGAATGATCCTTTTAATGTTTCTTGCATGCAGTTTTCTAATATTTTGTTGAGGATTTTTGCATCTATATTCATCAGGGATATTGGCCTATACTGCTTTTGTTTGTTTTTGTAGTGTCTCTGTCTGATTTTGTTAAGAGGGTACTGTTAGTCTCATAGAATATATTTGGAAGCTTTCCTTACTCTTCTATTTTTTTGGAATCGTTTGAGAAGGATAAATATTAACTCTAGGATAAATATTAACTCTTTATGTCTTTGGTAAATTTCAACTGTGGGTACAAGCCAGGGGTTTCCAAGGGAGCTCTACACAGAAGGCACCCTGGTAGAGTGGCTGGAATGAAATCAGGTGAGAGCCAGGAGGACACAGAGAATTTATTCTGAGGGTGCTCTAGCAACCCACCTGAAGCTACAGTTTTATGGACCTGGAGTGTTTTGGGGGTGTTTTGCACCTGTATCACCTTTGTATGATGGCTAGGACTGTAGTGAGCTCTGACCAGGGGTGTCCCAGTGTGCACTGCACAGCAGGCAGCCTTGGTGGGATGGCTGATGCTGGTATGCAAAAGCATTTGGCTGGCTAAGACACCAGGACTCTGCTCCCATCTACACTATCAAGGTGAAGAGGGAATGTAAGCCATACCATTCACCAGTCCCTCTGACACAGAATTCTAACAGTTCTCTTGTTGCTGTTCGACAGGATCCTATGGTTCATTCTTTCGTATTTGAGTTTGTCTTTTAAACAGCAGTTTTTTTTTTCTTTTTTTCTATGCCCAAAGACATTCAGTATAATCCCTCTCTCCACTGCATGAGTAGCATTGGGGGTGGGCATTCCCTTTATTGTCATGTTTCCAGATCTCTTGCCATTCTCTATGTGATTTCTCTATCTTTTCTTATTAGAAGCTTTCAGTTAGCCATCAGTTCCTTTTCAGGAGGAATTACTCTAGAAATAGACAAAGATTTGGTGTGTTAGTGGAAGAAGTGATTTCAAGATCTTCCTATATCCCCATCTTGGGCCCTTTCCCTGTCATTAAAAAAGAAAAAAAAATCTGGGTGGTGCCTGGTTGGCTCAGTGGGTTAAGCCTCTGCCTTCAGCTCAGGTCATAATCTCAGGGTCCTGAAATTGAGCCCCATATCGGGTTCTCTGCTCAGCAGGGAGCCTGCTTCCTCCTCTCTCTCTGCCTACCTCTCTGTCGACTTGTGATCTCTGTCAAATAAATAAATTTTAAAAAGTCTTTTAAAAAAATCTGGTTGGAGATTTATCATTTTATCAATCTCAAAAAACAGGCTTTGCTTTCATTAAGTATTCCTCATTATGTTTGGTTTTTAAAGTCATCGATTTCTTCTTTTATCTAAATTATTTTTCATTTTGCATTTTTAGTGCTTAATTCATTCTTCTGTCTATAATTTTTTTTAATAGAGGCTTAGAGTACTGACTTAAGACTTCTTTTTAAGTGTAAGCATTCAAAGCTATACATTTATCTCCTAACACTACTTTAGCTGTATCTCCAAAATTTTTATTATTATATCTTCATTCTTTGGTGTTCAATTAGCCAACATATAGTACATCATTAGTTTTTGATGTAGTGTTGAATGATTCATTAGTTGTATATAACACCCAGTGCTCATCACATCACATGAGCACTATCCCCTCAATCCCCTCCCTTCAGTAACCCTCAGTTTGTTTCCCAGAGTTCAGAGTCTCTCATGGTTTGTCTCCTTCTCTGATTTCTTCCCAGTTTTTCCTCCCTTCCCCTGTGGTCCTCTATGCTATTCCTTATGGTCCATATATGAGTGAAACTATATGATAATTGTCTTTCTCTGCTTTACTTATTTCATTCAGCATAATCCCCTCTAGTTCCATCCATGTCAGTGTAAATGGTGGTTACTCATCCTTTCTGATGGCTGAGTAATAGTCCATTATATATATGAACCACATCTTTTTTGTTGTTGTTGTTCTATTTAAAATAATTTAAAAAAATTTGGGGGGGGCTTCCACTTTGATCTCAAACTTTTGCATTAAAGTTTCCTTTTTCTAGAATGCTATTCCTCCAAATATCCTTTTATTTTTCTTTTTCATGTTTTTAAGTTATTATTCAAGTGGTCTTCCCAGTGATGATGGCCATCTTATTTAAAATTATAACCCTCCAGGTGTTATTTATTTATTTTAGAGAGAAAGAGACAGAGACAGAGGTAGAGGCATGGGGGAAGGGGCAGAGAGAAACCCAAGCAGACTTAGTGCTGAGCATGGAAACTGGCACTCTGACAATCCTGAGATGCTGACCTAAGCAGAAACCAAGAGTCCAATGCTCAACTGACTGGACCACCCAGGTGCTCCTAGTTTTATTCCCTTTCAAAAAATGTTTTCTTCACATAATTTATCATCTTCCATTGTATTGTGTATTGCTCATGTCAGTAGAATATAAATTTCAGAATATCACATTTTTTCACTGAATCCTCAATATCTAATATAGTGCTTAACACATAGTAAATGATCAATATTCGATAGTTATTTGATAATTTTGTCTTGGACCTATTCAGAAATTATTATATTCTAGAACTTTATTCTAATTTGATATATATTAATATACTTTAATAAATACTAATTATGAATCTCAATAGTGTCTCAAATATCAAATTTTATCTTTATAATAGCTGTTCTGAATATGCAAAAGTACTTTTAATTGTACTTTATAGATAAGAAAATGTAATCTCCAAGAATAAAGCAGTTTATATAATTCATAAACTTAAGAGTGAGACAGAAAGTGAGACTTTAAGAGTTTTTATTTACAAACCTAGACCTTTATAGCATACACATGTATCCAGGCAACAGCACACGTGAGAATTGCAAATAGAGACCTCAACAAACTTACATTATATACATATTCATTATATGCATGCATAACATAATTAGTTTATGAAGTGATCTATGAAAATGTCTAACCATAAATAATATCAAAATTAAATTTGTTAATAGAAAAACTAGAACTCTCTAAATTTGTTTATAAATCATTGGAATCTATAGTTAGAGGAACATGCTGATACTTCATTTTCAAATTAAATTTTAACAAAAATTTAAATATAGTTCACATTTCTTTAAGAAGGAGTATTTTAGAATGAGTATATTATCATTTCAGTAGCCAGGCAACATTATGGCCTTGACATATTCTAACTCTCAAAACATAGCCAAAGGCTTCTTAATTCCCCTAAGACATTATTATTTCTAATAACCAGATTTCCAGAGTTACATTACCATTACAGAGCTTCATTAATATGTGGGATGTATTTAGCTCTCAGATAGCAAGATTTTACTAAAGTTTGTCAGATGTTCCCTTGTGTGTTTGGAAGAATAATGAGAAAATCAGAATATTTTTCCAAAATTAGCTTCAATCTGTGCTAAATTAGCCCCAAGAAAACAACAACAGCAACAAAAAGTCATAGATAAAAATGTGAAATTATAGGAATGGGTTTCTCTACTATTTTAAATACAGTGTTTCCCAACTTAATGGAGCTTTGGAAATTTTTAACAGCAGTTCAAAATATGTGATCAAGTCTTTTATATTTTTGGTAGATTTTTTTTCTGCTAAAATACTCAGAACAATTCTTCTTCATAAATGGCAACTATAATCCCTTTCAATCATTTTCAAAAGTATGCCATAGTACCATCTTAAATTTATCCTTCTAAGGATTGTTTTCTAATTCCAAGTTTCTGCCACATGCAAAATTAATCATATTTATCACAACTCAAATAACTACCTTGACAACCATGCCAAAATCTGGATAAATAATTGAAAAGGCTTCTTTTTTTTTTTAATCTTTATTAACACATACCAGAGAAATGTTTAAAGAGATATTTTAAAAAGCAGCCATATTGGGACGCCTGCGTGGCTCAGCTGGTTGGGCGGCTGCCATCGGCTCAGGTCATGGTCCTAGTGTCCTGGGATACGGTCCCGCATCAGGCTCCTTGCTCAGCCGGGAGCCTGCTTCTCCCTCTGCCTCTGCCTACCACTCTGTCTGCTTGTGCTCACTCTCGCTCCTCTCTCTGACAAATAAATAAATAAAATCTTAAAAAAAAAAAAAACAGCCATATTAAACGAGACCGTGATTACTAGAATCTCAGTCACTCCTCATAGTGTTACTTTAAAATCAAGTGAGATAAAAATAAGGAAAATGAAATTAATGAAATGTATGATAAAAGAAGGGAAGGAAGAACCAACTTTTTTTTTTTTTTTTTTGCCACCACTTAGTTCTCCTCTTTCACCTTAAGTTAGTCCTTGTCAACCACTTTGCTGGTTTCTCCTCATTTCCTCATCTCTAAATTATAGTGTCTCCCTAAATCCTTCTATTTAACTATATAAACTCTCTATGTGATCTCTACCAGAGATATAAATGGATATAAATACCACTACATACTGTTTACTTTCAGATAATATCTCAAGTATATACTTACCTACTTAGCCTACTGGACAGTTGCACTAGGATAGCCAAAACCAAACTCCTATTCCCAACCTAAACACTTGCTCTTCATCTTTGCATATCAGTACAGAATGATTCCATTTATCTGTTTAATAGGAAAAACATACTCACATACATTCAGTTGTTTCCCTGATTATTTTTTTCTCTTCTGCCTTATAGTACAGCACTATATTTTGCAGATAGAATCAACATCAAGGAACCAATCTTTTCTATCTATTCCCTGCATCCTCAACTTATATATGGATTAATCCAATAATCTTTAAATTGATCTTCCTGATTTTGCTCTTAACCATTTATAGTTAATTCTCAATGAAACAGCCAGAATATCACTTCTAAAATTCCTTTCGGATCAAATTCCCCTTTGGCTTAAAATACTGCAGTTGTTTTCTACTCATTCAAAGTAAAAATCAGAAACTATACAGAAGCTCCTAACTTCTCCATATTCTGGCTCCCAACTACTTTCCACATTATCTCCTATCACAGACCTGACACAACTGTACTCTGTTCAAATATCACTTTAACTGGAGAGTTCTCCCTAAATACTAAATGTAAAATAATACTTCATCACCACTCCATATCCCTAATCTTGCTATATTTGTGTTCAAGGAAACTATTATCTCATAGTCTATAAAATTATTTATATTTTGCTGTTCCCCACTAGAAAGAGCAAGGACTACTCTTTTATTCACTGTATTTTGAGAATTGACCACCGAATTTACCATATTTACTGCATTAATAAATATTAGTAATGATTACTTGTTTTTCACAATTCCACCAGGAGTCTAGGTTTCTTAGATGTTATACATTATTTTCTATACCTCATTCTAAATACCTTATCATTTAATTACCACCATTTTCCTCCTCTTACCTAAATCATACCACTGTGCCACAGGGAATTTGCCTTTGATCACATCATTCAACTATATCCTCATAATCTTCCAGAATATTTGCACTAATTTAATTGAAAAGAGAGTAATCTTCTCTTAAATAGAACCTGTTTGTTTTGCCCCATGACATACACCTCAGAATCATAAGGTGGGGTTAGTTTCTCACAGTCCAATGCTGTCTCCAAACCACTTATCTCCTTCTATTTATAAAATCTTTGCATCATTCAGTTAAGTTTATAATGTTGTTTTTCCATGTACTGTACTTGCTCCTCTCTCTCTCTCTCTCACTCACTCTCTCTCTCTATCTCTTTTTTGGTCTTCTTCCACAAACTACCTGCTCTCTTCCAGTATTATATTAGAAAGATTTAGCACCTTGCTCATAACTAACCCTTCTGTTCTTGGGGACTTTATGTAATTAGACCATTGGACCATTTACCTCTAAGATTCTTAACCTCAAGGTCTCAATGACTTTTTGTTCCATTCCATCCAATTACCAAATCCCATATTATAACATGGGATCTTAAAAGCAGAAATTGCAAAACCTTCAAATATAAACTATATTTTACCAATGTCAGCATTAGCTTTATTAATCATTTAGCATCATTAGAGGCCCAATTCCTTTCAAAAATGTACAAATTGCAAGCTCTCTCTTGTACAATAATGTGATATCTGGAGGAACTTAAGAAATTTCTCCATGCAAAAATTTCTGTACATTGATTTTTGTATTCTGCTACTCTCCTAAATTCGTGTATCAGTTGTAGCAGTTTTTTGGTGGAGTCTTTTGGGTTTTTTCTATGCAGTAAGTAATCTGCAAATAGTGAAAGTTTTACTTCTTCTTTACTGATTTGGATGCCTTTTATTTCTTTTTGTTGTATGATTGCTGTGGCTAAGACTTCCAGCATTGTGTTGAATAAAAGTGGTGAGAGTGGACATCTTGGTCTTGTTTCTGACCATAAAGGAAAAGCTCTCAGGTTTTCCTCCTTTAGGATGGGGTTGGGGTGCTGTGGGGTTTTCATAGATGGCCTTTATTATGTTGAGTTATATTCTCTCTAAACCTGTTTTGCTGAGGGTTTTTATCACAAATGGATGTTGAACTTTGTCAAATGCTTTACCTGCATCTATTGAAATGATCATATGCATCTTATCCTTTCTCTTATTAATGTAATGTATCAGGTTGATTGGTTTGGGAATATTGCATCACCCTTGCAATTTAGGAATAAATCCCACTTGGTCAATGAAGTTCTTTGTTGACCATTTTTGCATCTATGATCATCAGAGATATTGGACTGTAAGTTCTTTTTTGTGGTGTCTTTATCTGGTTTTGGTATCAGGCAATGTAGACTTCATAGAATGAATATAGAAGTTTTTCTTCCTTTTCTAGTAAGAATGAGTATTAACTCATTAAATATTTGATAGAACTTGCTTGTGAATCCAATTGGTCCTGGACTTTTGCTTGTTGGGAGTTTTTTGACTACTGATTCAATTTCTTAAAAAAAAAGGTTTTTTGTTTTTGTTTTTGAAATAAGGAAATAGAGAATGTGTGTATGATGATCGAGGGCAGGGGCAGAAGGGTGGGAGAGGAACAAGCAGATTCCATGCTGAGCAGCAGGGCCCAGTAAGGGGCTCCGTCTTACAACCTTGAGATCATGACCGAAGCCAAAACCAAGAGTGGGATGCTTAACCGATTGAGTCACTGACACCCCTAATGATTCAGTTTCTTTGCTATTAATTGTTCTGTTCAAATTTTCTATTTCTTTCTATTTTAGTGTTAGTATGTTATAGGTTTCTAGGAGTTTATTTATTACAGGTTGTCCAATTTGTTGGCATATGGTTTTTTCAAAAATTTTCTTAAAATTGCTTGTATTGCTGTTGTGTCACTATTTCTTCTCTTTCATTTGCAATTTTATTGATTTACATCTTTTCTCTTTTTTTCCTGATAAGTCTGGCTAGAGGTTTATCAATTTTATTAATTTTTTCAAAGAACAAGCTCCTAGTTTTATTGATCTGTTCTATTTTATTATTATTATTACTATTTGGATTCTATACCACTTATTTCTGCTCTAATCCTTATTATTTCTTTCCTTCTGCTAGTTTTAGGCTTTCTTTGTTTCGCTTTTTCTAGCTTCTTTATGTGTAAGGTTGGGTTGCTTGAGATTTTTCTTGCTTTTTGAGTTAGGCCTATATTGCTATAAAACTTCCCCCTTAGAACCAATTTTCCTATGTCCCAAAATTTTTGGACTGTTGCATTTTCATTTTTATATGTTTCCATGTACTTTATGTTTTCTTTGATTTCTTGGTTGACCCATTCACTGTTTAGTAGCATATTATTTAACCTCCATGTATTTGTAGTCGTTCCAGAGCCTTTCTTGCAGTTGATTTCTAGTTTCCTGGCATTGTGGTTAGAAAAGATGTGTGGTATAACTTTGATCTTTCTGAATTTCTTGAGACTTGTTTTATAGCCTAGTATGTGACCTATACTGGAGAATGTTTCATATTCACTTGAAAAGAATGTGTATTTAGCATGGAATCTTCTGAATATATTTATTAAATCCATCTGGTCCAATGTGTCATTCAAAGCCATTATTTCCTTTTTTATTTTCTGCTTAGATAACCTGTCCATTGATGTCAGTGGGGTGTTAAATCCCCCTACTCTTATTGTATTATTATTGCTTTAGTTCCTTTATGTTTGTTATCAAATGTTTTATATATTTTAGTGCTCCTGTGTTGGGGGCATATTTAGTGCTCCTGTGTTGGGGGCATTGTTATTGATGGATTGATGGATTGTCCCCTTTAATGTTACTTAATGTCCTTGGTCTCTTGTTATAGTCTTTGTTTTAAAGTCTGTTTTGTCCAATGTAAGTATTACTATTCTGGCTTTCTTTTGACATCCATTAGCATACCTGTTTTTCCATTCCCTCACTTTGAATATGCAGGTGTTTTTAGGTCTAAAATAAGTCTCTCGTAGGTAACATACAGATGGGTCTTGTGTTTTTTTGTTTTTGTTTTTGCTTTTGTTTTAATCCAATCAGTCACCCTATGGCCTTTGATTGAATGTAAATGGACTAAATGCTCCAAAGTAATTATTGATAGATATGCATTTATTGCCATTTTAGTATTTGTTTTGTGGTTGTTCCTGAAGATTTTCTCTGATTATTTCTTGCCTTTCTCTCTCTCATGTTTTTCTGGTTTTCTTCAGTGATATATTTGGATGTCTTCCTCTTTATTCTTGACATATTTATTAATGGTTTTTAATTTGTGGCTACCATTTGGTTTCATATAGCATCTTCTGCATCTATTAGTCTATTTGAGGTTTATGGTTGTTTGAATTTGAACCTGTTCTTTACTCCTTTCTTCCCATGTTTTAGGTATATTATGTCTTATTTCTCATCCTTTTATTTTGTAAGCTCTTTGACAGGTTTTTTACAGGAATACTCATTTTTACAGGTTTTATGTTTCCTACCTTCATACTGTCAGTTTTTTGTTATCCCTTTCCACTCAGAGTCAGAGTCCACTTCATTATTTATTGCAGTGGTCATGATCTTAAGTGGTCCTGAACTCCTTTAGTTTTTGTTTGTCGGGAAAACTCTCTCTCATTCTATTCTGAATGATAGCCTTGTTGGACAGGGTATTCTTGGTTACAGGTTTTTCCCATTCAGGACGTTGAATATATCATGACCAAACTCCAATTCCTGGCACAAAAACAACTTGATTTTACATACTCCTTTGTTCTTCAAAGGTATATTCTCCCTTGTTCTTGAAATACTTTGTATTCTTAGTCCCTGTGACTTTGTACTTTGCTACTAGTTGAAGTTGGAATTATTTTTCTATTCCTGATCACTGAATTCTAGACTGTTTAGTCTACTGAGTCTTCACTTCTTTCTATATAACTGTCCTGGATGTACTCAACTGATTCAGTTATTTGACACACTAATCCTATACATATGATTCTATTTCTTAAGGAAAGGATATCCACTTGAATTTACAGATGCATACCCAAAATGATAGTTTTATACCACACACAGAAAACTAGCATATCCAAAATGTATTCACTCTTTTCCACTATCTCCCATGTGTGTTTTCCTATCCCAGTTTTCTTTAGCATAGTAAATGGTACCATTCACCTAGTTGGCCAAATTTAAAAAAAAAAATACTGTAATCTTGACCTTTTTTGTTCTTCCCCACATCCAGTCCATCATGAAGTCCTGGATATTGCTATCTCATCTCAAAGCTGTCCATTTTAAACACTGAAAGAACAGAACAGCTATAATTTGGATTTATCTAATTAAAAGGTATGTTATAGAGAAGAAAGAGATTTTCATTGCAATTAGATTGCTGTAAAAAAAAAAGCTGGCAAAAATTTAAAAATCTCTACCACATATACCTATATTCTTGTTTCTCTTTCAAGTTTTCTTCAACATCCTCCCATTTTTTTTATCCAAAATTGTTTATTTATGTATTAATGTATTAATTATGTATTACTATAATTTTACACACAGTTATCATTTAAAATTTTAATTTTCCATTCTTTCTGACTTAATAATATTAGCACCAATCCAAGCCTTTGTATTTAGGACCTGTCATTATTTTTTTTTTCTAACTGAATGTTACTCACACCTTGGCTCATTATAATTATTGAGCATTTTAAAAAATAGCATCAAAATATTACCTTTAAAAGATTTCTCGGTATTATCAAGCTAACCATAATAGGATACCAGAATGACATATTTAAATTGCTAAAAGAAAATAAGTCTCAACCTAGACTTTTATACCCTGTGAAAAATCTTTCAAGCATGAACACAAAAGAAAACATAAATATAAGAAAAACAGAAAATGAAACCATTAATCTCCCAAAATTTTGAAACTTAAGGATAAATGACAATGATTTCAAAATACAAAATTTAAGAAAGGATAAAGTTAAAATGCTAATGCATATGTAAATATAAATTGTATTAAATACACACTCATTCAATAAAACAGTAGCAGTAATGTCTTAAGAATTTTCACTTTCCTGAAGGGCATTACAACAATAATGCAAAGAGCACAAGAAGATTGTTCATTTTAAGTGCTCAAATATGCTTTCATAATTGGACAGGAGGTGAAAATTTTTTTGAGATGTCTCAAGGAACTGTCATCTCTATAGTAACAAATAGAGAATAAACCATTAGCAAGTTAATAGAGGGAAATGAAATAAAAGAAATATCAGGCTGGGTTAAAAATATATAAAGCAATGTATCTATTTTAATATCAGTCAAAAATGCCCTGGGGAAATAAAAATTTGGGCACAAAGAAACATAATAAGAGCAAAGCAGTCAAATTTTCAGAAAGGTATCACAATCCTAGTTTTGTACTTATCTAATACCATACCTTTAAAATATCCACATTCACAAAAGAAGCCTTTAACTGGTCTCATTCAATAGCTGATAAAACACGTGGACTAAAACATCAATAAGACCATGCATTAAATAAGATCTAAAATGTGCAAATTGATTTGTCCTAGTTGATTCTCTATTCTATTTGTCTACATAGGTATGTATGTACATACACATACACATACGTGTATATGTGTGTGTATATATATATAGATATTCCTAGGTAGAATTGGTCTTAAGACGGTTCTGTGAGAGAGAGATATGTGTATATACGCACATATACACTTCTACAAATATATAAAGAGCAAACATCTTTGTTAGTTGCACTGGTATATCTTTCTTAAGCTTTCTCTCTCTCTCAAAGAACCGTCTTAAGACCAATTCTACCTAGGAATATCTTAGCAATTAGTATGCATCACTACTATAGCTACTATGCTTGATGAATCAATGTTAAATATTAAAAAATAATATTTTTTTTCCTTTTTGACAGCTGTGTATGTGTGTGTGCACAATTTCATTAATTAGGTAATTTTTAAAAATGACCTTTTTATGGGGCATCTGGGTGGCTCAGGGGGTTAAAGCCTCTGCCTTTGGCTCAGGTCATGATCTAGGGTCCTGGGATCCAGTCCTGCATCAGGCTTTCTGCTCAGCAGGGAGCCTGTTTCCCCACCCACCCCCGCCTGCTTGTGATCTCTGTCAAATAAATGAACAAAATCTTCTAAAAAAATGACCTTTTTATGGTTTTATCAAAAATAGCACATTTTTAAATTTAGTTTTTGGCTGTAACACTAATTTCCAAATTGTATGGGATCAAATAAATTATTTGATATATCAGTTTTTAAGGCTATCATGACAAATTACCACAAACAGCATCTTGAGAAAACAGAAATGTATTCTCCCACAGTTCTGGAGTCCAGAAGCCTGAAATCAAGTTATCAGCATGCTCCATCTGAAAGCTCTACGACAGACATATCTAGGCATACCTTGCCTTATGGAACCATAATTGTACTCTCAGCCTCTGTCTTCATGTGGCCTTGCCCCTGTGTCTGTGTGAAGTCTTCCTCTCTTTTCTCATATAAATAAATCCAGTCCTTGGATTTGGGGTCCATGATGTTTCATTCAGAAATCCTTAACTAGTCAAATCTGCAAAGACCATATTTCCAAATAAGGTCACTATCTGAGATTCTGGGTAGGGATTTGGGGGGAGGATCTATTTAACCCAATACATGTTATATTTCCTATCATCTCACTATCTTTTGTGAAATTTCTCAAAGTTATGGTAAGAGATTATTTCTAATTAGTCAAAGGAATTGCTTTTCCCATACCACAAAGAAATCAAATGGTAGTTTCTAATTAGAGTGATTTTGGTTTACTCAGTCCACCTTCTGGTATGTTTTTTTCTTAGAAAAACAAAAATCATTACTACTGACAAATAGTATGATACAAGAATTGTGTAGGATATTAGCATTAAGTAATTCTATGTTCAAATCCATGTTCTGTTAAGAGCAAGGTACTATAAACTTCCACAACTATTTGTTTAAAAAACAAGCTTCACATGGAAGCCTATACTACTGGGTTGTGTGAAAAATAAGATGATGGCAATAAATGTTAACACAATAAAAGCAACAGAGTGGGCAATGCCTAAAGTATAGTCTATGGCCACATAACTTACTTATGAATATAATTGTTAGTGACACTTTACAAATTGTCAATAGGATGGTTTGCTTTGTGAGCTCAGATAAGCAAAACAAACCTAAAGATGAAACTATATGTATTTTACAATCATACATGGATTTCAAGCCTTAGTAATACACTTTGATTAGGGAGAAATAACCTGGATAAGTTGTTGATTACTGCCAACAGAATACCAAGGCTAGATAATTGACTCCCCCCACCATTCTGTAATTTATTTTTGTTGTTATTTACCAAAGCATATACTATTGAAGTTTTATAGGATGGCTATGGGTTTCAAAGTATATACTGTGAAGGCACTATGTAGTACTCCACAAAATTCACAAACTGAACCCTGTCTTAAATATCTAAGTTTCTGTTGCTTACTTGATCTTTTTTTTTTTTAATAAAACCACCAATTTAATCAGGAAAAATGATATTTCTCTTTTATAATTAAGACTTATAAAACTTAGCTTGGGCAATATTTTTAAAATTTATAATATTGAAAATGAGCCTGTCTTTTAACTATAGAAAGATGTCTCCACAATTGTAAAACACAGTAAACAGTCTAGGTGCATCAGTAAATATTAGAAGCTTTGGACATTGAAACCAGTTTGATGCCAGTGAAATGCTTTAAACCACACACTGCAAAATGAATATACCTCCTGCATCTAAATCAATAATATCACTTTAAAACATGCTTCTAGTTTTCCTAATAAGACATACAGTGAAGAAGTCTGCTCAGATTTCTCACTCTGGGAATGTCATTTTCTAGCACATTATTCTGCCCTTTTCATTCTGTGACAGGTGTTGTGCTTTTATTCACTTTTAAGAAATTTCTTTAAAAATGTGTTCCATAGCAAAAATAGGATTTTTAAAAATTCTCCCTAACATTAAGAGTAAAATAAATCTCGTTTTAAGAAAAATATCAACTATCTTTATTCCTTCAAATAATGCCTTTTTGCTCATACTTGTGGTAGTTGTTGAAAAATGTATTTGACACATTAATATCTATATTTTTATAACAAAATACTTTGTATTTTGTATTGTGTCTGACTTATCACCTCTTTCAAGTTGTAAACATCTTAGAGTGCTATGTGATAAACTGTAAACATCTTAAGGGGTGTGTGTGTGTGTGTGTGTAGCCTTTTTTTATGCCCATATTATATATACACACACACATAAATAAAACCTAAGATAAATCATAAACACCTTAATATGTTTATAATTTACAACATATACATAGTTCACAATGTATATATGCTCTGGATTCCCCCACATAATATCTATGTCAAATATATTCAACAATGTTTTTTAAATGTATCATTTTTTTTTCTAAAACTAGTGAAAATACTTCATACTATTCTCAAAAGAGTCAATAATTCTTAATATTGCAGCAAGGCTTTTCATACAGGTGATCAATGAAAGCATAACCAGTTCATGTATCTATTTATTGATATTTAATGGTTATAATGCAAAATAATTGCTTGATAATGCTAAGGAAACTACTAGAAGAAAAATAATTTAAAAGGGTTTATATTTTAAAAACTGATTCTCTAGCTTCTAGAGGTGACACCTTTGTTATAATTAGTTGATTAAAAGATTTTGCTTTTTAGGGAGAGAGATAGAGAATGCACAGGTGATGGGGAGAGGCAAAGGGAGAAGGGGAAGCAGGCTCCCTGCTAAGAAGGGAGCGTAACGTGGGACTCTATTCCAGCACCCTGGAATCATGACCTGAGCCAAAGGCAGATGTTTAACCAACTGAATAACCCAGGCATCCCAGTTGATTGTTTTTTAAATATACTTAAAATAAATGCAAGTATATCTTCAGTAAGAACTAGATTACATCTTGAGTATTTAACTAGGAAAATTGATAGTCGTTTGACATGAGGTTTCAGAAATTGCACATAAAGACAATTTATTTTTGTCTTGTTTAAACATTTTCAAAAGAAATGTAAGAGGTTAGAAATTCATTCCACGGGTCAGATTGCCTGTTTGTGAAATTTGATTATGCCATTTTCTATGTGTGGCCTTGAGCAAATGACTTAATATCTCTATACATCAGCTTTAAAATCAATATTAGTATCTTGCATACAGAGTTGGATTATTAAATGAGTTAAACCACATAAAAAATAGGAAACATGGCTTTTATAAGTTTGTCACTGATAAACATGTCCTTCCAAATGGATATTTTCTAAATTTAGGCACAGAACGTTACTAGCAGTTCTAAACTAAATTTATGTCAGAAGTTAAAACCTGCTTTAGAACTTAAGGTAAATATTGGTAATTTAGGGCGCCTGGGTGGCTAATGGGTTAAGCCGCTGCCTTCGGCTCAGGTCATGATCTCAGGGTCCTGGGATCGAGTCCGGCATCGGGCTCTCTGCTCAGCAGGGAGCCTGCTTCTGCCTCTCTCTCTCTGCCTGCCTCTCTGCCTACTTATGATCTCTCTCTGTCAAATAAATAAATAAAACCTTTAAAAAAATATATTGGTAATTTAAAAAAAAAAAAAAGCCAGAACTCAAGTTCCTGTAGAAGATTCAAAATAGAAAAGTAGTAAAGTATTTGCACTAATTAAAAAATAATGTTCCCTCTCCTTAAGCCTACACTGAATTCATGACTTGTTTAAATTTGCTAAAAGGTTTCTATAAAAGAATGTAAGTGAAGTGATTCTCTCAGACTTCTGAAACCAGGCAAAAGATTGGCAGCTTCTTGGAAGTCCCATAGAAAGAGGTAGAAAGGGGGAAAAGGTCCACGTGAAAAGGGACCAAAAGCCTTGACTGACAATCTCAGCTGAGAGCCCTGGCTAAGTTCCTAGCAAAGAGTTAGCATCAGTTTGAGACATCTTGAAAATTAATCCTCCAGGCTTCTTAGCTGTGATGATTCTCAGTGTCATGGAGAACAAAAGTGAGCCACCCAGCTGAGCTCTTCCTGCGTTCCTGACTCACAAGGTTATGAGCAATTAAAATTATTTTAATCCACAACTTCAGAGTAATTTGTTACATAACATAGCTGAATAAAATATCTCCCAGTTTACTTTTTTGGGTTATTGAATAATTTTCTTCTATCACTGCAAAATAATAATGAGCTTAACAATGGAAAAAACTGGGGCACCTGGGTGGCTCAGTGGGTTAAAGCCTCTGCCTTTGGCTCACATCATGATCCCTGGGTCCTGGGATCAAGCCCCACATTGGGCTCTCTGCTCTCTGCAGGGAGCCTGCTTCCTCCTCTCTCTATGCCTGCCTCTGTGACTACTTATGATCTCTGTCAAATAAATAAAAGGAAAAAAAAAGGCATCAAAGTCCAGGAGTCACAGAGATCCCCCTCAAAATCAATAAAAATAGGTCAATACTCCATCATCTAATAGTGAAACTTACAAGTCCCAGAGACAAAGAGAAAATCCTGAAAGCAGCTCAGGACAAGAGAATTGTAATATGCAAAGGTAGAAATATTAGATTGGCAGCAGACCTATCCACAGAGACCTGGCAGGCCAGAAAAGACTGGCATGATATATTCAGAACACTAAATGAGAAAAATATGCAGCCAAGAATACTATATCTTGTAGGCTATCATTGAAAATAGAAGGAGAGATAAAAAGCTTCCAGGACAAAGAAAAACTAAAAGAATTTGCAAACACCAAACCGGCCCTACAGGAAATATTGAAATGGGTCTTCTAAGCAAAGAGAGAGCCTAAAAGTAGTAGACCAGAAAGAAACAGAGACAATATACAGTAACGATCACTGTAGAGGCAATACGATGGCACTAAATTGATATCTCTTAATAGTTGCCCTGAATGTAAATGTGCTCAAAGCCCCAATCAAAAGACAGGGTATCAGAATGGATAAACAAGCAAACAAAAACAAACATCAAATGCTGTCTACAAGCAACTCATTTTAGACCCAAAGACACTTCCAGATTCAAAGTTGTGGGGGAGGACAATTTACTATGCTAATGGACATCAAAAGAAAGCTGTGGTGGCAATCCTTATATCAGATAAATTAGATTTTAAGCCAAAGACTATAATAAGAGATTGGGAAGGAAGCTATGTCATACTTAGAGGGTCTGTCCAACAAGAAGATCTATCAATTTTGAATATCTATGCTCTTAACATGGGAGCAACTGATTATATAAACCAATTAATAACAAAATCAAATACATATTGACAATAACACAATAATAGTAGGGGACTTTAACACCCCCCTCACTGAAATGGACAGATCCTCAGAGCAAAAGATCAACAAGGAAATAAGGCTTTAAATGACACACAGACCAGATGGACATCACAGATATATTGAGAATATTCCATCCCAAAGCAACAGAATACACATTCTTCTCTAGTGCACATGGAACATTCTCCAGAATAATCACATCCTGGGTCATAAATTAGGTCTCAAATGATATCAAAAGATTGGGATCATTCCCTGCATATTTTCAAACCGCAGTGGTTTTTGTTTGGTTTGGTTTTGTTTTTAAGATTTTATTTATTTATTTGACAGACAAAGATTACAAGGAGGCAGAGAGGCACGCAGAGAGAATGGAGGAAGCAGGCTCCCAGCCAAGCAGAGAGCCCGATGCAGGGCTTGATCCCAGGACCCTAAGATCATGACTTGAGTCAAAGGCAGAGGCTTTAACCCACTGAGCCATCCAGGCATCCCCCAAACCACAGTGTTTTGAAACTAGAATTCAACCACAAGAGGAAAGTTGGAAAGAACTCAAATACATGAACACTAAAGAGGATTCTACTAAAGAATGAATGGGTTGACCAGGAAATTAAAGAAGAATTTTTTTTTTTTTTTTAAATCATGGAAACAGAAAAAGGGGTCAAGATGGCGGAGAAGTAGCAGGCTGAGACTACTTCAGCTAGCCAGAGATCAGCTAGATAGCTTGTCTAAAGATTGCAAACACCTGAAAATCCATCGGCAGATCAAAGAGAAGAAGAACAGCAATTCTGGAAACAGAAAAACAACCACTTTCTGAAAGGTAGGACCGGCGGAGAAGTGAATCCAAAGCAACGGGAAGATAGAACCCGGGGGGGAGGGGCCGCTCCTGGCAAGCGGCGGAAAAATGGCACACAAAATCAGGACTTTTAAAATTCTGTTCCTCTGAGGGACATTGCTCCAGAGGCTAAACCGGGGTGAAGCCCACGCGGGGTCAGCGTGGCCTCAGGTCCGGCAGGGTCACAGAATGATCGGGGGTGTCTGAGTGTCGCAGAGATTTCGGGTATTGGAACGGGGGAGCCGGCTACAGAGACAGAGCCGACAGTAAGCTCACAGCTCCGTATAATATTGAACCGGTCAAAGACTCGGTGAGCTCGGAGCGCGGCCGGAGGTCAGGCCGACTGCCTGTTCTCTGAAGGCACCCTGAGGAGTGGGGCCCTGGGCTCTCGGCTCCTCCGGGCCGCAGACCAGGAGGCCGCCATTTGTATTCCCCGTCCTCCGGAACTCTACGGAAAGCGCTCAGGGAACAAAAGCTCCTGAAAGCAAACCTGAGCGGATTACTCACCTCGGCCCCTGTTAAGGGCGGTGCAATTCCGCCTCAGACAAAGACACTTGAGAATCACTACAACAGGCCCCTCCCCCAGAAGATCAACAAGAAATCCAGCCGAGACCAAGTTCACCTACCAAGGAGTGCGGTTTCAATACGAAGGAGAGCAGCAGAATTCCAGAGGAGG